>NC_049981.1:19221344-19286702 GCF_000003815.2 Branchiostoma floridae | reverse complement strand
ATAAAACTCACACGGAACAGATACTCTCGGTCAGGATGCTGTGTCAAACACAATACCAACGTAAATCAGTAGTACAAAGAACAATATTTTTTTTTTTATGCAACCTTGCAGATGGGTTATCGAAAGAAGAAATTCTAGGTGTTGTTTTCTCCAAAACTTCTACAGTAAATGCATTGATAAAAACTGAGCACTCACTACCTTCACTGATAAAATACCTGGTCAATGTAATGGAACATGTCATCAATGGCATATGGGATGATTCCTTCAGTTTTGCCATCGCCCATCATGGTGTAAGTTTTACCTGAGCTGGTCTGGCCATAGGCAAAGATTGTGCCTAGAGAGACAGGACATATACAGGGAAAAAATCACATTAAAGAGGACACATTAAAGAGATGATAGCAATATTCACCTCTTAGCCATACTGTATACAGAAACAGCAGCACTGAGATGTACATGCATATGACAGGGCTACAGGTATAATGTGTACATGTATGTTGGGAATCTCAAAAATACACAGGCATACACACACAGTCACGCACACCCAGAGAAGCCAAACATGATTTACTCCCTTGGTGTAAAATAATAACAGGGTACCATGATAAAACCTCCAAGCTGATATACCTGTGGCCAGCAAGCATGTGCATGATGTGCATGATGTGCATGGGCCCAAACAATATTCAACCGGCCACCGGGCCAGCTGGATAACGTCTTGCCACCAGTAGATCTACTTGGAGATAACTTACTACAATGTACAATAGCTCAAGGAGTGTGCAATGGTCATGCCAGCATGTTGAAGACACTCAGTAGATACACCAATTCACCCCCATGATTTTGGTCATAGATTTGATAAACACTAATTATAATAATTTTACGTTGAACATCATACTGCCCCTACAAAAGAAGATCTACCTGACTGGTGAGGTGAGGTGAGGTGAGGTGAAGAAACTTATCTTACCGTTGTATCCTTCCATGACACTTTCTATGATTGGCTGGGCTATCTCATCATACACGTCCTGTGTTGTTTCTTCGTGGTCAAAAACGCGATCTGCAAGGGTGGAAAAAAACATAACCATTGGTCCAACTAAGATTTATTGTTTCACTGCATATTCACTGTCTTAATCGAAAAGAATATGGTCCATCCTGGTGTGAGTAGATCAAATAAATCTGACCAGATATGTAGTTTGTTTTCTCCAGTACAAACCTGGTGCGGTATACCATGAGGTATGCAATAAAAGCAAACAAATGGGACTTACCAAAGAAGTGTCCAAGCCCAAGCTGTTTACCATCTGCCCCAAGCTGGAAGATTTGCTTTGTGTCACAAGACCAAAACATCTGCGCTCCAGTCTTCCTTTCCCTGTGTAACATGACATACACATTTGGTGGTACAAGTACATTACTGTTTTGGAGTCCTCAATGTTCTGTCTTTTGTGCTTACAAGCACCAATTGTACACGTACTAGTATTGTAAACAGTGAGGTTCAAGCAATCTGACCACTCTGAAAGTAAAAGATTCCCGGGAGCCAGAAGTTTCTACTTATCACCGTTTGTGTTTCATCAAGGCTTATATTGTAGTGGCAATGCACGGCAAGCTCAGGAAATAGTAGCAGTGACTCCAGGGACTCTTGACAATGATAATACTATTATTATTAATAGTCATACATGATACAAACACAATTCTTCTGTGAAAAGATCCATGGTAGTGCATAAAGACTACGTGTAGCCTCCACAGGCCTTCCTAATAGTAATACCCCTGTCACATTATCCACGAAAGTCGATCTTCGGGCGTATCGATGAAAGATCGACAGAGGGTTGCGCATATTTTTCACCTGAAAACCGTCCATCACATATATATTATAAGCCATACTTTGTACCTTGTACAATTGTTGTGCAATAAGTTACTATTATAAGCGAGGCTCGGGCGATTGCAGCAAAATCATCGTCCAATCAATTTTCACCAAATATGGGTATAGGGGTATAAGGGATAATGAATATTACCAGAAAATTGACCAAAAATAGAGTGAATAATGAAGAGTGAGCCCACTGTAATCATAACATTCAGGTCTACGTAAGGCCATGCACAAATGACACCCATGGTAACTTAACTCTCATGTTGTGTTCATTATTCCCCCTATACTACTATAGCCAGTGTAGTTAGTCTGGTACAAGTGGTAGTGGCTAGAGTTTTCATCATTCATTTAATATCTGCTGCGAAATGCGAACCACGGTGCTGATATAATTCTTTCAGAAAATTGATTTTGGGTGGCAGTGATCTTACTCAGTTACATACCGCGTATCAGTTTTAGATTGTAAGTGGCATTGACTTGGAATTTGGCTGTGCCCCCTTAGATTATTAATAAAGGTGGCAACATAGCTGTGGAGCCCCAACACACCTTGCAATGAGTGGCCGCACACGTATGGCCACTTTGAAGGCATCGCTGCTGTCTGCTGACGATCGGGAGCGTGGAGGCATCCTGGCAGCTAGATACCTGGCCTCTATACCTGTACAAAACTGCAAACATATTGCAAAATGGTTATGTTTAAAGTTCCTACTACCGGTACCTGTTGACCAGGTTTAACCTGGTGGATGGCAGACCCCTGTGCAAGACTATGCCAATCCCTTCCACTTAGCTGAGGCAACTAGGCTCTGAAATTAAAAAACGTATTTACTTTTGATTATAAGTTTTATGTCATACCTGTGACGCGAAAACGTTTGATACGGGTGTTGCGGACCGGGCCATAACTTACGTATTGCACAGATTCGAAAGGCGTATCACACAGGATTTCTTCGAGTAAATTGAAACATTTCGAGTGGGCCGAGTGTGGCACGGTTGGCAATTCGTATAACTGATTCGGACATTGGAACATTGCTGTTGCAACACTTTTACGCAGTCGGAAAGACTTCAGGGAAGCCAGGGACGTGCAGAAAACTGGAGGAAAAAGGGCTCTTCATGCGGTGGATACGCAAAAAACGTTATTGCTAATGGAGCTCTCCTCAACTAGACAGGAAAACACTACAAGTAAATACATTTTTCAGAGGAGCCTAGTTCAAGTAGTAGTAGTTGCCTCAGCTACCCTCCACTATACTGTTCACTGTGGGAGAGACATCTTTGCCACTGTATCCTTAGTTTTCAACTGAGAGGTGTCTGGTAAAATTTCCTTGTCCCTAGAGGCTAGACTAGAGCCGAGGAAGAGGCCTGTGTTGGCCCCAGAAGCAGACTGTCTGGCAAATAATTATAATGCAAGCTAACCAGGTTGACGTAACATTTAGCACAGTTGGACAAAGGACAATTAAGTCAACCACAGAAACAGAATGGAACTTGGCAGTAAGAGATGCTAGTATCCTATGAGCCAAGGAACTCTCTGCTCTTCTCTAGGTACGCCGTGAAAAGATGTTAATCACACCCCGCCATTTCTTGTTTTTTTTTCTTGAGTCGACGGCCGGGCCGGTCCGGTCAAAGTTTGGGAACCAAACATGCTCTTTCCTTTTATAGGCTAAGGTATAAAAACACGGCCTTAGGTCAGCATATCATTGCGGTTTAAAGTAAAATCAACGAGATCAGCTTCTTTTTTATCAATCCAAATATGACTCCACCGTCACGTAGCTAGCAGAGTTTCCGAGGCAAGTGCGCGGTAAAAGAGGGAGGGAGGGGGGGGGGGGGGTGGCGTCGGTTGTAGTGGTCATTATTATAGTTATACGTGTAACGTTAATATAGAAATTAGAAGAAAAAATGACTTGTCACAACTAAGGCCTTCATATATATAACCCCAATACGCCCACCATGCTTGAGGATTCTTTGAGGATATGGAGTCCCAAAGCAAAAATTATCAAACACCTCGCCTCTGCATTAAATTTTCGTGTGACCGGAAAACACCGAAAAACATACATTCTAGACCAATTTTTCAATGAAAGTCCGTACGACAGAGAGACAGTATATACTCACGAGTTTCAGCGAGTCTGTAATAAATACTTATTGCTTTCCCTGGTACTCTAAAACGTAAGAAAACATCGACTAAACTGCGGACACAAAGACGTTTAAATTCAAATATGGCGGCTCACTAATGCACTGTTGCTCTCGTTCTCAGGGTAGTTCAATGGTTGACCAATAGTGAGTGAAGGATCTTGCAAATCTGGTCACGAGAACAAGTGCGTATGGTTCGTGTTTTTTGGGGACGCCACAAGGGCGGAGTCTTTATTATACTTCAGGAAATACACTCGGCACAAAAAGTTTGGAATATCAACTTTGGTATATCATATTTCCGTTATTTATGGATCAATTTCAATGTATTATATATCAATAGAAAGCTTGTGTGATTTTCTTTCCTATGGTATCAAAATTATCATGATTGTAAACACATGAAACGAGCACAAGGCCTGCTTACATAAGTAGGTCACGAAAAAAAAGTGCCCAAATTCCCCTGCTTCTGTTCAACATTGTACCGTACTGTTGATATTGGTGCGTGTCACTGGTTCAATCAATCCTTTTTTCACCTCACACTTGGTATACGGAACATACAAGGTTTTAGCACGCTTAGAGTAGAGTATATCTGCCCCTTCGATAGTCGGATGTACAAATCAAAGCGCGGATGCGGCAAGGAGAACCGCACGCTGACAAGGCAAGAGTAACTTTTGGCATTTGGTGGTGGAGGCAGCGTCATGGTGTAGGGCGGTATAACCGCCATAGGAAAAACAAGACTCGTCATCATTCCAGGCAACTTCAATGTGGTGAGATATAGGGACACCATCCTCCATCCAGTAGCAATATCCTACCTCTTCAATATTGGACCAAATGCCATTCTGCAAGATGACAACACCAGCTGCAGTCCACACAGAGAAAGGACCATTGGATGCTGGAGCAGTCTTAGGGTGGAATAGCCTTCCTACGGCTTATGGCTAGCACTCGATTGATCACCTTTTGCCATGGTTCAGATGTTTTGCTTGAATAAAGAGGAACAGTAGCTTTGATTGACATGTCCTGTTTATTCAAATTGCCTTCATTCACAAGTCAATACCGACGGAAGAAAATGAGCAGAATGGAGTGATTGACTTTAGTAGGGTCATTTTGGCACTTTATCTTTAGGACCCCCTTTACGTAAGCAGGTCTGGTGCTCGTTCCATGAATTTACACTCATAAAATACTCTACTCAGATATGCCAAAAAGAAACTTGGATGTTCTGTATACCAAACGTTAGGTGAAAAAGGGATTGATTGAATCATTGTCACCCGCGGTCATAGCAACCGGACGATACAGTTTTGAACAAAAACGGGGGAATTTGGGCACTTTTTTTTCGTGACCCACTCACGTTAGCAGGCCTAGTGTATGTTCCATGAGTTAACAATGATAATGAGTTTCATACCATTGGAACGAAAATCATGCAAGCTTTCTGTTGATATATAATATATTGAAATTGATGCAGAAACAACAGAAATATGATCAACCGAAGTTGATATTCCAAACTTTTTGTGCTGAGTGTATAATAGTACTGTATAATAATTCACATTGGTGTATTATTGCAGCCAGTATGTACCTAATCTGAATAGCGATGCTGTTTAAATGCTTGAGGAACTTCCTCGAATCTGGAACTCTTTTATTTTACGCCCCTTCTGAAAGACGAATGCTTGACTTGACTTACTTTACTTCCGAAAGACGAATGCAATCCTTTTTAATAGTCTCTACCAGACTCCGGATCGCTGGAAAAATCGAAGAAATGGAACAAATACAGGAGTAAGCCGGCCAGATACATATAACGGATCGTGAGCTGGTCCCTGGCCGGCCATATTCCTCGTCTATTTGTTCCAGTTCAACGACTTGCCAGCTATTCGAAGTCTGGTAGAGACTACCTTTTTAACCTGTAATACAGCCAGGAATCGAACTCAGACCCAGGCACGGGTCCACGGAATGGACCGACGCCCAAAGCCCATCACCCCCCCCCCCCCGGTTCTATTTCGAATACCTCTGTCAAAATAAACAGCGCTAGCAGGACAGAACTGGCTGCCCCGCTAGCTGATATGTATACCGACTACTCAGTTAACTTTATGGCCCTTCATCTTCAGTCAAGCGGGCCGAAGAAAATACACTGCCTTCTACATCCACTGGGTTTAGACGTCTGAGTTATTATGTTAGAAAGAAAGTCCGCTATTTGTATCTTGATTATACATAACGTTACACTGCTTCACATGCGAATCCATGCCCACCAACAAATTTATGCAGTGACTCTCCCTCCCAAAATAACATTTTATATCCTTCATGTTTTTCCAAATAGCGTACATCTTGAAAATAGGCCGTGGTTGTATCGTGGCCTGTGTCGCGAAAGATAGGCGTGGCCTAAAACTGGACCAACCCACTTTGTCGGGACAATCTCGGCGAGGTCCTGATGTGAACTATTGCCCTCTATCGCGTCCTTAGATGACCTAGCTTCCCCACATCCAGCTGTATCGGTTAATGTCTGTAGGTCTTTTGTTATTTGAGCCGGAGTGACCGGCTTGCCTGGGATTTGTCTTATTCTGTTACGTTTATGATATTGGACGAGCAGCTCTGAATTTAACAAGGGGCAATATCGTCTTTATTTCTTATAAATAAAGTAAAATGCAATGCATGACACCAACTGAACTTTGGTCCTAGTTATGTATGAGTGCATGGCTTCACCTGGGCTAACAAGTGCCAGGTGCGGAATTGCCCGTACGTACGCATCACCGCCAGAGGAAGTCAGTGTAAATGGGGATGATTGTGTATGCTTAAGGTCGGCTCCCACTGCACTCGCGTCACGCTTGCGTCGC
The DNA here is from genome assembly GCF_000003815.2 of Branchiostoma floridae. Lineage (NCBI taxonomy): Eukaryota > Metazoa > Chordata > Leptocardii > Amphioxiformes > Branchiostomatidae > Branchiostoma > Branchiostoma floridae. The sequence continues at coordinate 19,279,928 of NC_049981.1, read as the reverse complement.
TTCGGGGTTCGTTCATTGTGTCATTTTCGCCGATTTTCTGTTGCGCTCCCACTGACAGGGGTCACTGTTGCGTTTCTAGACTAAATGGACAGGTTATCGGAAGTCGCAGCGTTGTCAATGTATGAAAAATCACTGTAAAATGATGAAAATCCCTAAAAATGAGATTTATAATGAAACAACTTCCCTTGTGATGATGCTTATGCTTATGAATGTTACTTATGTTATATGATAACCTTGAAAGACTTTTACAGTAAAAGAAGTAACCCAAATGAATGGACACGAACCATACACCAGATTTGACTCCATCGCTTTTGTGTTTTGCAACAAGTATGTGTAATGGTGTGTGTTAATTTTCATATTTCACAAATGAAAAATCTTGATATTTCCTACGATTTAATAGGAAATAGACAAAATATAACCGTGATACTGTTGAAGGCATGTTGGCGTCACTGTTGTGTCACTGTTGTGTTACTCTTGTGTTACTCTTGGGTCACTGTTGTAACTGAAAAACCGCTGTAAAATGATATCCAAAATGTATCCAAAATAGCTTTTCAATAATAAAATGATGTTTACTTTTGATACTTGGTGAAAAATAGACAAAATATAACCTTGATACTGTTGAAGACATGTTGGCGTCACTATTGTGTCACTGTTGTGTTACTCTTAGGTCACTGTTGTGTCACTCTTGGGTCACTGTTGGGGCATCTTGCCACTTGCGTTTTTTTTAAACTTCCCAAAAAACGTCGCGCTTGCTTGTGTCACCTCTAGGTTAGCTTGTGTCACCTCTAGGTGCGCTCGCGTCACCTCTAGGTGCCGCGGGGTTACGTCTGCGTTGTCGAACCCCGAAGCGACGCAAGCGTGACGCAAGTGCAGTGGGAGCCGACCTTTACAGGGTAACTTGATTTTGAAACCTTGAGAACTTGTACTGCAGTCGTATACGAAAGGTACTTACGGGGCAAGTTTTGGAAAAGCAGTAGACAGAGTATCAAAATATACCATTATCACACATGCACAGTGCTTTTGAAATGCTTGTCAAACTTGTTTGCTTGACATACATGCAAATTGTGTTTCCTGTCAGATGCTAGGTGCGCCAAGCGTGACTTTGCACAGACTTGGTCTGACTCTGAGTACATGTAATGTTACCATCACAGGCACGTCAGCATCCTTTGTCCTCAGTAAGCTTGGTGAAAGCAAACATAACATATTCATTCAACGTAGCAGTTCATACAATGCATACCTTTACATGAATGAGCCCTGGATCTTTCCTGACAGCGTGATGTGCATCTTATATGCAAATTTCAAACGAATTGTCACGGATGTCGATAACATGTGGAATTGGAATGGGCGACTAGTAACGCCCGACTAGTGATTCCTCCCTGTCATTGTCAACAATTTTGTTTATATACATAAATGAATTTTCAGATATGATTCCACCTGACAAGTTTTAGAGGTATTATCACATCAAATTTTCTCCAACCGGGATTTCAGTCAGCAAGGAGCCCTGGGATCTTTCATGACAGCGCGATGTACATCTCATATTCAAACTTCAAACGAACTGACTCGGTAATGTCCGCCAATTGCCAACATGACCTGTTTAAGAAAGGACATACTTTCGTGGAATGATTGGGTTACTGGCTCTTGAGTCTTTGGTTACATCTAGGTGGATTTCATGTACATCGTTTTTTTTTTAAACTCAGAAACTCCATCGAAAGAAGCCTATCTGTTCAGTTTTGGCAGAAAACGGTGCACATGAGAAACAGGCCACGACCTTCCAAATCAGCATCTGCTTGGAGTCTGTGGATTGAAATCGGGATGGTTGGGATCGGTTTGATAGGAGTAGCATTTGGGTCTGGGAGTAGGTCATGGTTGTGACATGGTAGTCGCGAAAGATGGGCGTGGCTAAAATTTGGCCCAACCCACCTTGTACGGGTTGTGATCGCGGTCAAGGAGAGGTCCTGATGTCCTTGACATCATGTGTGACCTTGAATACCTCTGGTAACTATAGGTAAACTGCCGTGTCCTCAGACCACCTAGGTCCCTCACACCCAGCAGCAATGGCTTATGTGAAGAAGGTTTGTGTTATTGGGGCCGGAGTGAGCGGCTTGTCTGCGATCAAATCATGTCTGGAGGAAGGTTTTCAACCAACCTGCTATGAGCAGCACGACGATCTAGGTGGGGAGGAACTTTTCTTTTGTGTTTTGTCGTGACCTCTTTTCCTATCGAATCACCTTTTTGACTATGTCGTACTATTCAGGCGGCGCTGTCAAGAGCGGATGCGTCGGGATCGCTCGAAACTTTTCAGTGGTAGCTGAACCCTTCTAGCCCTGGTAAAATCCTCTGCTGTTACAAAGGGCGCATGATCATTCTTTTCACTTTCATGCCACTGAGGTGAGAAACTTGAAAAGTACCCAGGCTACAGCCATTCCCTAAATTTGAATTGACTTGAACTGCAACCACGCAATACAGCGTGGAACACTGAAGGCAGCGCCACACATTTTATCTGTTCTCCTTTGCAACCACAGTGTTTCTGTCCGGAGTAATGATGATGGAACCAGATATACCTTGGCATACGAAAGAAGAACGCTTTTCTTTTATTGCGACATTCGGAAAAAAAGATTTCATAATGGTATATACAGTGTAAGAAGATTTTGTCTCATCTCTGGTCTCATCCCATCTACTAGTATATCCCCTAGTCTATTTGACAGTTGGCGCACCGCAGTATTCATGATGAAATTACTGGTGCTTTTGGTCATAACTGTTCTTTTTCTGCACTTATTTCCATTTCGTATACTATCGATGTTTTGTTACGGCATTCCACTAAGTTGAAAAGTTCTTGTTCTCAGCAAGCCCGTCGATGTCGTCATGATTATCTAGGGCGTCCGCCATTATGCTTTCTAGATCTACATGTATATGTTGAGCAGTATTGGGATAACATTATCATTAGGTGCTTCATCATTCACTCGCCCAATACCCTTCTGAGTCCAATGGTCTTTGAGGCGTCAGGAAGGATGATCTCACTCTGGCCCTGTCTGGTTCAATTTTGTAAGGCCTCTAGCCTGGCGTCCATTTTAATCCTTGTTTAAACTTTGATATTGAGTCGGGAGGTATATGACATGCGTGGCCAAGGGACGGTCCATCTGCAAGCTGCAATGGTTTCCTCCAAGAAACTTGAATTTCAAGTTTCTTTTTTCTTTGATGATGGAAGACTGGTGTGTGAAATATGCAGTTGAACATGTTTGTGAAAATACTAGTAACGTTATGTGAAATGTCGAGCGTTTGTAGTCTGGTGTGAACGGCAGCTACAATAAGGATAGACACTAGGTTACAATGAATCTATGTCCTTAATTGAACTGTCACAGTGAATCATGGACATGATGTGTGGACATGATTGACGGACGCTCTAGGGCAAAATATCTTGACTGATTAATTGAATGCACAAGGGGCAAGAAAACAACGCGATCTGTTTTCCCATCGAGTCACCTTGACTCATCATATGTCGCAAATGTGCGACAGGGGTACCGATATGTCAAGAGGGGACGCGTCGAGATCCCTCGGAACTTTTGCATGGCTGTACCTTTCCATTTCTATAATCATAGCCAGGAGGGTACAAAGGAATCTGGCAAATACAATAGGGATAGGTCACAGTCACAGTGCCGATGTCAGGGCGCTCAGGGCATGAAATCTCGGCTGAGTTATCAGTGATTGCTCAAGGGGGGCAACCAAATAACGTCATGACGAGAAACCGTTCAGATGCCACTACACGGCTTTGGCCCATGTTCATGCTGTTTCGGCATCGTCGAGACTTCGTTTAAGTTGTTTCGGCATTGAAAAGAAATGTGGACAAAATGGTCTCCAGAAGAGACATTAAACCAACGTGACCCCAACAGATAGGCGTGGGATGACCCGCAGGTGTCCGATACTTGTGTGACCTGCACACCTCAACATTGATATTTAAGGTGACTAAAGACGACTTAACTCGATCCCTACTGTCCTGCATTAATGGCCAATGTGAAGAAGGTTTGTGTTATTGGGGCCGGAGTGAGCGGATTGTCTGCGATCAAATCATGTCTGGAGGAAGGTTTTCAACCAACCTGCTATGAGCAGCACGACGATCTAGGTGGGAAAAAGCGTTTATTTTGTGTTTTGTCGTGACCTGTGTTCCCATTGATCCTATCGAGTCACCTTGACTATTGGTATGCCGCAATGTTCCGGCGCTATCAATAGAGGATGCGTGCGCGTCAGGATCGCTTTTCAGTGAAGCCCTGAGCCTTTGTAGCCCTGGTACCATCCTTCGTAGTTACGATGGTCTCGTTCTTTTCACCTGGCACGCCACTGATCGAGGTGAGCAACGTGAAAAGAAGAGCAACCTACGGACGATGTTACCCAGGCTATAGTATTTTCCATTCCATAAGTTTGGCGTTATTTAAATTGCAACCGAGCAATGTAGCGTATAGCACCAGGCCGTTTTGGGCCGGGAGATACATGTACTAGTAGTAGTCGGGTGCCACATGGTGGTGTGCCAGACAGCACATGCTGGTGTCGTGCGCCACACATTACAAAACGTATGTTATCTGTTCTCCATTGTGGCAACCACTGTGTCTTGTTCAAGTTATGATGATGAAATCGCACATATGAAACAAGGACGCTTTATCGCTTGGGAATTCAAGGAAGTTTGTTCATAATGATTGTGCCAAGGCCGGAGACAGGGCGGTGGCAGGTAAGGCCCAGGTAATGATAGACCGGCAGTGTCCTATCGGCTGTCTCTAAGATCCTTGAACGGGCAGTTCACACACAAGTTTATCAGTTTCTGACGGAAAACAACCTGCTGTCTAACCGACAATCTGGTTTCCATCGGAAACATTCATCTATATCTGCTCTACACCTTGTTACTGAGGAGTTGTACAAGACAATTGACAATGTAAACATCACAGGTGCAATATTTATTGACTTGTCCAAGGCTATTGATACCATCGATCACAGTATCCTTCTGCAAAGATTGGTATAGTCCACAAAGTGGTTCATGCCCTACATGTCTGGACGATCCCACTGTACTTCTTCAGTCAATGATCATACGTCAGATTTTTGTACAGTGAATTATGGAGTCCCCCAGGGCTCCATACTGGGCCCTTTGTTCTTTATAATTTATGTGAATGATATGCCTAACGGGGTCCTTACATGCCAGATTGAATTCTATGCTGATGATATAATCTATAATGAATGACTATACGTCAGCTATCCCGACCTAGAAAGTATTCAACTGGCATTGTAATCTGACTTAGACTCTCGAACTGGTTTGTTGCCAATAGCTTCACAATAAATGTTTATTTGCAAGTACCTAAGTTCTTGCCCGCGGGCCCTCAAACTGGCTTGTTGCCAATAGCTTCACAATAAATGTTTATTTCAAAGTACCTAAGTTCTTGCCCGCGGGCTAATTGCGACACGGAACATAACTTTAATTAAACATACATAAAATACAAAACTTTGGTATAGGTAACAATGATGACAAGTGGAAACAAGTGACTATTCTAGCAACATTATGGACTGCTTAAGCGTTTGGGGTTTGACTTCTTTTCTGGAAGCAGTGGAAGACGAAGTGACCCACTTCTATAGTGAGTGGGTAAGGTGGCGTTAACAGGATTATAGTTTTGTTTTCGTCAGTAAACGTTTGGATTTTTTGTGGGTTTTGCAGGCGTCTTCGAGAGGCAGTTAGAAAGAAAATGCATTTCGTCTTCCACCGGTTTTACAATACAATAGTTACAGGTTCTTTCGCCCAGATGTAGCTTTTTGTACCGCCCTTTCTCAATTTCAAGGGGGTGGGCGCTGATTCTATGTTTGTACATTGCCGATCTTACCCCAAATTTATCTAGTAACGTTAGCATGATAATTTTCTTTCCTTAACAATATCCTTTCCTTAACAATAAATGCAAACAAATGCAAAGCAATGCCCATGGTTATTTTTAAAATCATTCCACGTTAGTTGTTAACGACGCCGCTCGAAATCCCCTCGTTTTCAGGAGTAAAGCGAAACTTCAAGCGGCGGTGGGAAGCGCGCATATTTCAAAATCTTTCAAGACGTTCTCATGACACGACAAAGTCACATTCATCATTGCTGAGCAACGTAATACGGTATATTCAGATTACGATTTAGAAAAAGAATACACTGCACCAACAAACCGTTGATGATTTTCTTTCATAGCGTTTTGGTCGGTCAGACAAAAACGTGCCACACAACATAACGGTAATGCAGCTGTTTGGTTGTCATTATAATATCTGAGCAAGTGACATATGCTTTCCCTAAAGGTGGGATCTGGTACTACACCGAGGACCCTCGACCAAACCAAGGTGCCGCCATGTTCAAGTCAGTGGTCTCCAACATCAGTAAGAGCATGCTCAGCTACAGCGACTTCCCCTTCCCAGAGGACGCGCCCATGTACCCAAGTCATGAAAGGGTGCATCAGTATCTGCGCGAGTATGCAGACCACTTCAACCTGCTGCCTCACATCAGGTAGGTTGGCATCATCTTAATCATCATCATGTAGAGATAAAGGCCTTCCAGCACCTTTGGTCTTGAGTGTGGACCAAGGCAGAATCCACGAGACCAGCGTCTCTTTTAACCAATGTCGTTAAAGTGGTCAGCGTTTTCCCTCAGGTATCCAATGAATTACATGTAGTAGCCTGGGTACTGTGACAATAACATTTAAGATAACGTTATAAGAACATAGTTATGTTGATTTTTCTGTACCTTGATTTAACTTTTGTTTTTTGTATCCCATACTTTGTCTAAATCATCTTTATTTGGTATCTTAACAAGGTTTGGAACACAAGTAATCAAGGTTGAGGAGGCAAAGGACCACGTGACCTCTGGCCAATGGATGGTGCACACATCTGGCAATGGAGGGAAAGTAAATAACTTAATTCAGATCTTTTTACGTCTGATGCTGTTCCCTTTTTACTTAGATTCATAGCAAGAAAGTGTAACAGCCCTTGTTCCATTTTCAGCACGAGACCTTTGATGCTGTGATATTATCGAATGGCTCGGCGTTTGGACGTCCGGTGAGCCCAGATGTGCCTGGGTACGAGACTTTCAAAGGTGTGAAGCTTCATAGCTACCAATACCGGACCAACAAGCCATTCGAGGGCAAGCGGGTGCTGATAGTTGGTATGTTTTTTGTCTATAGGGGTATTGGGGTATTGTGTTAGGTGTGTGTCTGTGCGTCTGTCTGTCTGTCCGTGTTTCTGGATAATTTTGTCAACTTTAGAACCTCTGGAAGGATTGTAATTTTGATATTTGGTATGTGGATAGGGGTTGGAAAGACAAGATCAAGGCCACTTTTTGGCCCCCTGGTACGTGACCTTGGTACTGCAGCAGAACAAGGTGCTCACTCTGATAACTGAACAATTACAGTATTTATGAAGCAAGTTAGTTACAAGGCAAAGAGAAATGTATTTACAGAGTACAATTCATACTTAACGTTAGGTACTCGTTTTTAGGGAGATTATAAAACGTAACTGGTTACTTTGGATACAGTTTGGGTTACTAATCTAACAAATGCAATATCTGAGATTAACTGGCATAATTGTTTTCCTTATGTTAACTGCATAGCGAACTGTATATATTTTTACTTCTGCCCAATGTTCAGACTAGACTAGTGTGCAGTCAACACACCTTCACCTTCATAGAAGGGCGTGAGGTGAAACAGAAGTAATGTTTCTGTGCATGCAAAAGCTTATTATACCTAATGACTCACGGTCTGCCAGAATGCTTTGCTACACCAATTACCTTGAGGGGATCTGTGGCCGATAGGTAACCTTTTGCAGTGTTCGGTACCTGAACTGTTATCATTAACTTTGCTAGAAGGTTATGTTTTCGGTAGCATTTGTGTGTATGTGTGTGCATGTTTGTGGATGGATAGCATAAATAATAGAGGGATAGCATTGTTGAATTACAAGTGAGAAAAAAATACCAGCATGGCCTTATTTCTAAAGAAAAAGATTGTATTCTCCTATATGACTTTGAGTGGAGATGAGGACCTCATTTGCATAACTAATGGGAAAAAAACTTCTCAGTTGCAGTGGTCAAAATCATTTGGCGAAGGAATCGCGGAACTGAGTTCGAAACTATGGTTAAGCTCGTAAACTGACCAAGGTACTGATGATATTTCTAAGTCCTTATCTCAACGTCACAATTGTCGCTGTTATACAGTTGTTGTATCATCATCATGTTGTTCGTCGCTTGCCTGCGTGTTGACTGAGACGGGCCATCGATGCTTTCCATTGTGTTTTGTCCCATTTTGCCTACTCTCATCCACAAACGAACTATCCTTGCAACCTGGTCTTGTTCTGTCAATCTCCAAATACCGGTGGCAAGACAGTATTCAGGGGACAAAACAGTATACATTGGCAATGACTTGCCTCTTATAGATCTACTTGAAGATTTTCACTCTATTGTTCCTTCCAGCTTATCGCTTCTTCCTTCAATCTTGATTCCTGAGTTCAGGGACTCGCTGACCTGAACAGTCACATCCTTTGCATTCTCTGCGTGCCCCATCAATCACAGTCCGCTGTTGTCACAAGACTGGAACGTAGCTGTTACATAACAAGCATATCGTTGTATGACAGCTGTTGTATGGTGCATGCAAAGGTTAAGGTCAGGTTAAAGGTAGTCCCATAGCCTTTGAGGCCGAAGGGCTAGTGGCTTGTTATCCACTGTGTCTATGGCACGGTAATGGGAGGTGGATCCCATCTCTCTCCCTCCATCACCTTTAACCAACCTCCTCCAAGTCAGGCACCCATTTTTACATCTGGGTGGAGGGAGGAAAGTCGTGTCCCTTTCCCAAGGACAGAACTTCTAACTAGAAAAGTGAGGAATCGAACTCGTGACCTCTTGTCCTCATGTCTGTGTGGCTGTCCTAGCCACTTGGCCATTCAAAGCCAAAATGATCTTGTATGAGTCTGTTAAAGGGATTTATATTCAAAAACATACACAATTAATTCAACAGAATAATTCTTCAATCAGTGACTCTTGAAGAACTATTCTATTGACTTGCTAAATATATAACCGATGAACCTCTTCAATGATACACATTCAATTATATAAACGGGTTGTTATTTAATCAAATCAATGTGGAATTATAAAAACGACACCAGGGACTAACGCACTAAATGTTTACTGACTGCGTTATATTTTCTTGTCATTTCGATTTTATAGGGTCCGGCAACACTGCCTTTGACCTGGCCGTTGATGTGTGCCGCGTGGCGACTCAGGTGGGCTTTGCAATCTTAGGTTACCATGAATAAGCACGTGAAAATAAGTAAGATTGACCAGAGGACCAGTCCAAAATGCTGCAAATAAATTTTTTGTCTTGCATACTAATTTGATTTTCCCATGAGATAACCGAAAATAATTTCACCAGGTTCGTGCAAAAGGAAACCCTATGATCCCATAAGATAGCTGTTAACATATCTAAAGAAACATAAACTTTTAAGATCTAATGACCTGTCAATGAATGACATTCGTCGATGACAGTTAGACATCCAGGTACTCATCAGATACTAAGAGATTTAACAGTCACTCAAGCAACTGGGTATATTCAGGAAACAGTCTGACATTTCAGGTAGCATCCACTACATTCTGCCAGATATTGAAGAATGTGTCAAAGTTTTCAATAACCAAACACTAAGAATTGATATGTAATAGGTTGATCTGGCACTCCTGAAGGGAACATGGGTCGTACCACGTCTGCACAAGAAGGGAACACCCATCGATTTGCACGCCTTCCGACGTGTGTACTCGGACATCCCAGTATCATGGCTAAATGGGATATTTAAAGGTAACCATGCTCTCTTCTTTGTTTGACGTTAACAGTACGTATTTTTGGATTGTGACAAATGTCAACATGATTGAATTCCTGTCAACTGGCTTAATGTCATGTCATATTTTTCAATAATTTTGATAGAAAAATATGTTCTGTTTTAAGGTGTCTAACTTTTTAATCTGACTATAAAGCGTCATTTGTCAATAGCATTAGCGATAGGACAGCGGATCATCTACTTACACTGCACTCTGTACCGTCAGATTTTTCAAACAACCGATTTGACCATGACAAGTATGGAGTTGCTGGGAGGCAACAGCCCATTACACAGTCAACACCCACGATCAATGATGACATAGGGCTGTGTCTGGCGTCTCGTAAGGTCTCCATCAAGGTATGGTCTAACATCGACTATCATAATTCCACCAGGTGCCATAATACCGCCACCTCAAAAAACGTTAGTAAAAAAGGTCTTCCCTAGATTGTCTTGATCATTGAATGTTAAATATCTTAAAGATGATACAATTCAGATATTTAGGTGTTGAAGACAATCTTGAGAAGGCCTCTATAACAACGTTTTTTTTGGGTGGCGGTATAATGGCACCTGGCGGAATTAAGAGAATGCATGTTAAATCTAAACTTGAAACGTTGTGTTTGAATGTACATGGACAAAATACACTATTAAACATTAAAGTAAAGTGAGTGCTAGTACCAGTTTTGCCTTCAGCCATTTCTTTTAGAATGTTATCCTTTGGAATATAACGTTAATCATGAGTTGTATCTGTCGTTGTGGTTGTTAGCATTATTGTCGTTGACGTTCTATGTTGTTATTCAGCCCCAGCTCGTGAAACTGTTTGGCACCTCTGCACGTTTTGCTGACGGTACAACAGTTGGGGATGTAGATGCGGTGATCTTCGCAACCGGTTATGTAAACAGCTGCAGTTTCCTTGATCATGAGCTTGAAGGTGATTTGTCTGTGGACAAAACGTATTGCCATGATCAATGGTATTTTCCCCATGTTTAACAAGAGCTCACCTATTGTAATTGAACATAATTCATCATGAGCCTCTTGTCAGTTACGTCTTATGGTGAGTCCATTTGTAAGTTTGTTCCTACTGGCCCGGGTCCAAGTTTGTTCCCCATCTGACTTGTAAACCAGGACTCTCAGCTTGATGGGTGGTCTCTGCTGTTGAATTTTCTTTGACTGGCTAGCAGAAAATGAACATTGACGCGTGGCCAATAGTCATGAACCCTAGAAGGACATGTGCCCCAGAGCACAGCAAATTGTACTGTGTCCGCAATTGTATCATATTTTGTCCAGAAATTCACAAAATCTAACTATTTCATGGATATATGAAATCTTCAATGTCTTGCCTTCCTTGATTTTGCCGACTTCTTGTTATGTTTTGTTATTCCTGATGTAGCTGATATCAAGAAGCTGGACCTCTACAAGCTGGTGTTTCCCACGAGACTGGCACATCCCACCCTGGCGCTGGTCGGGGCCGGACAGAGTAACGGGCCACTCTTCCCCCTTATGGAACTACAGGCACGTTGGGCTGCCAGGTAACTCATTACAACACCCCAATGTCGTAAAGAAAGGCGTGTGTAGATGATATTCAAGGACACAAAGTGTTGGATATCAGGGTTCCTGGCTTGGGACCTTAGGTGAAAAGATGTGGGCAATTGAAACAGTCCAGCAGTTTCACTACTGTAGTGTCCTGCATCTCTGTGGTGTACTATCATTTGGCTAAGGTGTGAGATCCAGAAACTCTAGATAGTTGGAGCAAATAAACTGTATGTTATAATTTTGAACAGTAGAAGATTAATATGGATGATCCTTTACAACGTTATTTAACTCAGCAAAATTCAGAAATTGTTACTATAGAATTGCTTCTTTTTCATTTTCAAAACGTGTCAACTATATCTGCCTTCCACTTTTGAAGGGTTTTCAAGGGTGTCCACAAACTACCCAATAGCGACACCATGAAGGCAAACACTGAGGTCTACAAGGATATGGTACTTGCAACATTTGGACGCCTTAAACCTGTTGTAAGTACAGGGGAAATATATATATACTGCTTCGTTGCCATAGAATCAAACAAAAGCCTCACATTGATTGTCTATGTGTGTTTATGCAATATCTTCTGAGGAGAGAAGTCTGTTAAGGTGCGCTCCCACCGCAGTTGTGTCCAGCTTGCGTCACTGCGGGGTTCGTTCACTGCGTCACACAATAATTTTCTCCGATTTTTATAATCTAAATATTGCGTGATACGTAAAAGTATAACTTAGAATACGACAATATACACACTGTAAAAGAAAGAAAATTCGTTCTTTATCTCTGAAATTTGTTGAGTATATTTCGAACCCCGCAGTGACGCAAGCTTGACACAGGTGCGGTGGGAGCGCACCTTTAGCTTTGATGATTTTTTTCCAAGTTTGCCATAGACATTACTAGAAATAATTTGAGCGATCTATCTATAACCAGACAAACAACGTTGTGTACCGCGATGACATTGCAGCAGAGATCGGCGCAAAACCCAACCTTCTGTGGCTGATTATCAAGGACCCCCTGCTGGCTTACATGTACTACTTTGGCCCAGCCTACCCGGTAAGTGAATTTAAGTTTACCATCAGGGAAGGGAAATATATGTTGGCATTAATGTTTTTGCTACATTTCTTATCGTCTCCTTCCTTTCCTTCTCTAAACAAATTAGGAAATGACTTGGGCCACATGGCTGTCATCATAGTTACTGGTACTCTGTGGTGTTCAATTACATAATGTAGCAAGAGGCCACTTTCTACGGTACGGCAGTGGAACTTCCAATTATGATATCTTGCGTTCTGGACACGTTATGGTTGTCAAGTTTTTGCCTCTGCTTCCTCCACACTGCAGTTTCATCACCGTTTGGTGGGCCCAAATCCCTGGAAGGGCGCAGCCGCTGCCTCCAAGCACGCCTACTACAACACGTTGAGCGGCGTGGCGACCAGCTTCACCCCCAAGGACAGCGGCTCAGTCTGGCTCCACACCAAGATGATGTTCACCTGCGTGATCATCGGCGTGATCTGTGCCTTAGTCATCATTACACGGCTGTGATGCGTCTGGTGACAACTCTTACATGGCAAAGTTTGTCAGGGCAGAGTTTAAACACCTTATGGCCCACCAATTTGATTAATTGGTTCTCGCTTGGAATGCCACTATTTCTGCCACTATTTCTTCCAAAATGAAAAAGAATTCATCACACCACCAATTTAGAAATTTTTCACCATGCACTAAATTACTATGAAGCCATTTGCAATATTTATAGTGTAGTAAAAGTTCTTTTATAAGCTCATTACAATGTGAGTACAATTATCATTGCAGTAAAAGTTTTCATTCATAAAAGACATACATAAAAACTGTAACTTTACTTTTGATGATTTTCAACAAACAGGTGCAGGTGCAAGTCTTTGGTAGCTTGTTTTCAAGAAACCTGTGGTTCTTTATGTTATGTAAGCTGTTATCTTTACCCCAGGCATATTTTAAAAATTCTTATTACCCTGTCACTCATGACATTTCTACTAATTTAGCTTTAGTAATATACTCGTATGTAACAGGTGATTTTTTAGGCCAAGGTGCATGTTTTTTTCTACATATGTATTGTATGGCTTGTTATACGGTTGTTCATCTATAACTGGATGACAAAATAGTTTTCATAATATGTGTATCCTTGGTTTAGAGTACATGTAATTGAGCAAGTGAAATAAAATAAGAAATAAAAGAAATAAAAGTATCATTGCAGGTATCTTCATATAAACATGCCGTCGTATTATATCCTAGATAGAGAAACTTGATTTGAGTCAATCATATATCCAATGCTTCTTTGTCAATTGCATTGTGTTATAAATTAATTGGATCAGTTGAAAGCTTTTTCCTCTTAAACAGTGACTTAACGTTCATTGATGTATAGGTGAGTGAGTTGCAAAACAAAAGTGCAAAAATTCTCCAACCTACACAGTGTCTGACATTGGCAGACAGATTTCGGCACTTATTCGGCACTCACCACAAGATCAGTCACTGTGCTCATTGTGCAAAGGCGTGATTATAACAAATCATTCTTAAGAAAACTAATCACGTTACTAGTATTCAATAATGCTGGTAATTATGAAAATTAACGGAAATATAATCAAGGGAAATTTTGACACCCGTTTTGCAGCCTACTCACCTGGTGTTAAATCCACGAATATGTGATCATAACAAAAATATTATGATTGGAAAGGGGTTGTTTTATTTTGTGCTAATTATACAGTTGGGAAAAAGAGTCCATGTGTATGTGCTTTGTCATGACAGTTGTGTTTACTTGTGTGAGTGTTCAGTACCAAAGACAGGTATGCTAGCTTATGGGTGTGTGGTCTTCAGCGCGGAAAGGTGTGGAGGGTTTTCAGCACCAAGGACAGGTGTTCAGCACAAAACGTAATGTAGACGATGAATGAATACAGGAATCACTTCATACACCAAGTTGCGGCGACTGCAGGCAAACAACGCCTGCAGTCAACACGGCTATTTACCATGGTTCGCAAGATTTCATGCCCCCCCCCCCTCCTAACTAGCGTAAGTATTGATGAATTCGAATTCGACAGAAGCGACCAGAGGAGCAAACCAGAGCTAGAATAGAATCGACACCATGGTATTCACCAACTTCAACGAAATCTTCGGGAAGGGTGAACCACAAAATGTCTCAGATCATAGAAGCCATTTCACCACACGCTTTTAGTTAACTGCTCACGGTCTCACAGTGACACCTAGTGATCAAAAAGCAAAATGCAGATTTTTTTCGTCGAAATTGATAACAAAAAATTTGCAGTTGATTCGTCGATCCAGGTAACAAATAAGACAACGTTACGTTACGTTACAGTTGATTGGCTAATGTAAAATCTATCGTTAACGTTAACGTTAGTATCATTGGACAAAACTAACCAATAGTCGGCAGCTAATTTGGTTGACATCGTAAAATGTTAATGAAAGGCATAGTACAGTCACAATAGGTCAAATCGGAATAAAAAAATGTAACATCCATAAACGTTACCATAATATCACCAGGTTTACTGGGATTTCTCAAGCGATACTAATTTGACAAATGATCAACGTATTATTTCCCACAGTTACATGTTGCTGTTACAGCTTACCTTTGCCACTTCTTCGCTTCTGTGTCTTTTTTGTCCGTATTGTCCTGCTAAAAACGTAACGCTAATATCGCTATCGTCACAGACCGCGGCATTTGTCCGTATTGTCCTGCTAAAAACGTGATATGGCTATCGTAATCGACTCATCTAACTTTATCAAAATATCAGCGACGGTTTTAGTTGTAACGTTCTGACACAAAAGACGCGTGTTTTACACAAACTAGTACCGTTCGAAAAAAAAACCACCCCGTTTTTGTGTAACGTTAGTTGGTTGGAAAAACGTGATTCATGTTTTCTATTGGATCATTGGGACTATACAATCTTCATAGTATAACGTTTAGTGTTCAGGCCCCTTGTTCAGAGTTGCGCCTCCGAGAGAGAGTCACCCTTCACAGATTTATAACGTTACCTCGGCTATAACGTTATGATTAATTGGAAAGTCAAGAGTCTACAGGACAGAAATGGAGGGCCTGGTCGCCATACATATGAATGTGTTTCAAGAAGAATAAACAGCAGTAGTTTTCTAGGACAGACTACGTGTAGGTAAACAATATATAGTTGTTTGCAAAAGTTATCTTACATTTGCTACCTCCAAAAAATATTTGTTCTCTAGGCGATTTCAATTATTTTCAAAGCAACTAAAACATGAAAATACAAATTGCACTTACGGACGTAACATGTGCGTAACGGGAATTGGAAACCGTGTGTGTTCATTTACACTAAACGTTTTCCCAACTTTGCTTTGGAGTTTTGACGACTGTATGTACACCGCATTAGAGCATATCCTCGTAATTATCTTTCTATTTGGTTCTTTTCTTTTTTTATTAGGTCAGTAACATCTGCAGTAGCATCTACTTGTCGTTCATCCTGCAGGCGTCATGTGGCGCTTTTTACACACCAATGTAAAATTCAATATGACATGCCGCCGAGCAAGGGCGGGTATCTGGCAACAAACTTCAACAATACCTCCATCTTCATGGAGGTAAACATGACTGGTAAGTAAATTAGAAGAGTGTATGACGGAAGACCTTTTCCCATTTCTTTTCTGTCCCAGGCTTTGGACTGCTTTTTGTCCATTTTCACATTTGAAATGTTTTTGGCCAATGCGCTGTTTTTGGCTTGTATGTATGTCGATATGTTTGTGTTTTTTGTTTGCTTGTGCCTTTATGGCAGTTGTGTGTTTCTGCAATTCCCAATTCTGCAATGCACAATACATTATTCCCTCCTTTTTCTGGGGGACTGGAAGGGTTGCAAACCAGTGTAGGTAAAGGGCTTGGGGTGACTTCTGCAGTCTCTGATGACCTAAATGGTCCATATGCCTAATTATTGCAAGGCAGGGAACAACAAATATAAAACCAGAGTGAGTGAGCCAGTGTGAGTGAATGAATGAGAGAGTGAATGAGTGTGTGAGTAACAAGAACAAGTGACAATAGACAACAACCACACGAACTTTCCGGTTTACATCTAATACCAATGTAATGTACAATGCTCCACAAAGCATCCATAACAACTCTGGTGAGTGATGTTGTACTACAGCTGTGGAATGTGACAATTTGGCAGGTATAATGACATTCTTTTAAGTACATACACTACTGGAAACCTATCTTTTCATTCATGTATCAACATTATTACATCTTGAGTTACATCCATTTTCCAACTGGCTTGACAGGTACAGTAAAAGTCTCTCACATTGAGTAAAACATCCTCAAAACATGTCCACAATGGCTTAGTTCAGAAAACTGCAAATGGCTTTGACACTGGTGAAATACATCCCTTCAGTATATTCTATGTACAATATTACACCTCTAACTGAAGATCAAGGTACACAACAGTTCTTTTGACCAAAACATATTTTTGGAAAATGAAATGTTAGTTCACCTTTATCCAAGAGGTAACCTATATATGTTGTTTCTAAAAAAAGGGTACTTGGGGATATCAAGATCAAGTGTTCAGTGGTTTCAAACTGCAGTACATTGTACATTGTACTTTGAAACCATTTTTCAACTTGATATCCGTTTTTATGGGTAAAGGTTACCCCTCAGATAAAGGTAAACTAGCATTTTAGGAGCTGCAAGTCATTGACAGCTAAATCTTAGCAACTTTCCATTTTGATCTATCCTTTATAGACAATATATATAATTAATAATAACACTTGTTGACTTTAAAGAAGAGCTCAAACACTGTCTTTCTACGAGGGTTGTGCAAAACCTTCACTGGCTACTTTCTTTTCAACATCAACATTTAGAACTTGAACATAAATCTACAATATCCTGAATATGTGCTTAGTACATATTTCACCTCTACGTTATAACTATACTCTTCATACTTGGGAAAAAATAACACAGTGACTCTCCAAGCAGAGGTGGGTGGAGGACGATTGTGACCTTTTCTTCATATGTCCCATTTTCTTTCCACCAAGTCACAATCTTCCCTACCAACCTCAGCTTGGACAGTAAAAATACATGAGTTGAATATAATGTAATAATGTTTTGTGATATCACAGAGGATATATGAGTTGCCAATAACAATACTGGTAAAATGTGCAGCAACATCATGTTAGTTCACATTTATCCAGAGGGGCAACCTATATCTGTTATTTCTAAAAACAGCATTCACGGATATAAATGGCAATGGACCGTGGTTTCAAACTGCAATATTTTGAAAATACAAGTACTGCAATTTAAAACCACCTTCCTTCGAATTGATTTCCCTGAATTCCACTTTTAAAAACAATAGATATGAGTTACCTGCGGCTGAAGGTGACCTAGCATTAAAAAAAAAATGGTACCAATCCTCCTGTAACTCGTGTTTGATTGATGTGTAACATTCTTGCTAATACGCATTCAGTTTAAAACATCAGTTGAATGAGCTTTTTCATATCAAGTAGTGGACTGTCCTGACATACGTTATTGACGTATTGACACGGCGACAAATTCACACTGGAGTTCAGATTCCAAACATATGTGAATACAGTCCAGCTATAGAATGAAGTCCCCATTCCACTAGATAGTGATTGCCCAGCGGTCTCGCTGCAACCTACATGTTAAATGGATTTCTGTAACCCCTCGACACCATCCAAAAGTATGACTGAAAGGATTACAAAACACATAAAGCGTAAAAAAAAATAGTTTTACTATCATTTTATGAAATCCCTGTTCGCCCTAGTGGAATGGGGTTTTGAGGTTTCTTTGGGATATCATTGACAGTGCATTCCATCTACTGCCAACAAATAAGACTACAGTATGGCCATTCTTGAGGTACATGGCAATTTACGATAAGACTTTCTTTCCACACAGCAGAAAATAGGAACGTGTGATAACATGTCAATGTAGAAATATCTGTGAGGTTGTGGCACATTGAAAAAACCATGGACACCTATCATAGAGTAACTTGGGAACATGTTGTGAGACTTTGACATGGCTATGTTTGTGAAAAGTGGAAAAATTAGTACTGGTCTGTTTCACCTGACATTGAAGCTGCTATATCATCCAAAACAGCAAAACAATCACTTAAATACTAAACATTACATATTGCACATCATCTGATTTAAACAAAGCTGACGAAAAAATAAATATACACAATCATGTAATGTTACAAGGTTTAAAAAAAGTAGGGCTACATATAGGAAAACAGTTGCAAATATCAATTGATGGTGGAAGATGGAGATTCATAAGACAGATGAATGAATGAGAGGAAGTCAGAGAACACCAATGGCAACTACTCAGTAGTAAAGTTTCTGTTCTATTTCCCCATGTTTTGCATAAAGATGAAACACACCCTGTAATCAGGTAATGTCAATGACTAAACAGATTGACTTTCTACTTTATGTTTTCTTGTCTTCGGCCATGTGATTTGATGATATGCACATCCTCTGGGAACCCAACAACTGATGGGATTGTGCAAATAACTTGACATTCAAAATGCATTTCTTTCCATTTTAAGGGAAGGCAGCTTTGCAAGACATTGCTACATGTATTTCTGTTCTAATGGCAAACAATCAACATAACACTACCATTTGATATGTGGAATCATTCTGCTAATACTGAAATACAGCATTAAGATTGACCATAGGTTGGTGCAAACTGTCTTTGTGAAGCTGTACTCCAAGCAGCTATTTTGATAACTAGTTTTCTAGTAGCACCATAGGCAAGCCCATCCTGAACTGTGCTTCTCTCCCTGCACACAATGATATACAGCATACTTATGAAAGAAGCAAGTCTCTTATGGCACATCGGCCTGTTCGCTAAGAAACTACTGACTGAGGGCCATTCTGGGAACGAATTATAAAACCATTCCATAATACGTCTTGCGTTTAGAGACTGGTGGCTATAGTATTGAGAGGGGGATATACCAGGGCTTCCTACAGCACACTCTTGCATTTTGTATGTCCATTTGGAGTAATAAATGGTGTTTGCTTACGATTCGGACAGCTGAGAACATTGGAGCATTTCGTAAGGAAAGGGCATCTAGAAGCATCTGCAACCAGGGAATATGATAATATTTTTCCATTGTATATACAACTATACGTTATACACCAAAAGTAATGCTTATGTCCCTATGTCCTATTCGTACCAACAGACAGAACACACTGACTCAAGGACAACTCCTAAACAATGGTGAACAACAATGAGGAAGTTCCAAACATTCAGATCTGCAACCATATGTTTAAGGTTAACAAACCACAGGAACTTTGCAGATGGGGACTGCCCTTACTTGGCACTGGTAACAAACAGAGATGGTATTCCAGAGCTGTCTCCAGCTTTAATTTTTTGGCCATTGCACTTATTGTAAGGGAATCCATGTTGTTAATTTTATTCTGAAATCTGGCATTACCAGTCAATTCATGTCAGCAGTTTGGGGACAGATGGTGTGAACTTTTTGTGTATCCCAAGAAGCAAATTTCCATCCCAGGACGGAGGGACAGATCCTGACGACAGCCCTGTGGTGTTCACAGAATCACCAAGTTCAGAGGAAAGTATACAGTACATTCAAGAGAGATTTGCACTACATTAAAAAAAAAATCTTCTGTTAGAATAATGTCGGTAATGCAAACATCCAACCTCCGAGTGCATAAAAACATTAACATATTCCATCATAAATGCAGCATAACTTCATTATATTCATGAAGATCTTTCTACCTTTACTTTACATTTACTATTCCCTTCTATTGTCTACATGGATTTCACATCTTCAAATACATGTATTCAGCAAACCCATCAGTTTAAGAACAGTTCATGAAATTCCATTGACTCTTATCATCTTATTATATTTTTAAAGGAGTTGGCATTGTTTGGGTCATATTTGATAGTCATCTAATCCGTCGACATTGTACTGGACGTGTACAAGTCATAATATGCAGCAACATTTCCGTCTTCACCATTTCATCTGTGATCTAGCCCCAAACATAGG
The DNA here is from genome assembly GCF_000003815.2 of Branchiostoma floridae. NCBI lineage: Eukaryota > Metazoa > Chordata > Leptocardii > Amphioxiformes > Branchiostomatidae > Branchiostoma > Branchiostoma floridae. The sequence goes on along the minus strand of NC_049981.1, from coordinate 19,259,547 downwards.
CTACCATCTGTTTTCATCATCATGTTTAAAATGAAGGTAGTTTGATGGAGACAAGCCTACAATTTAACTTGAAAGTTCATCTGTGTTGGTAGAAGTGATTCTGGACCAAAGTTGAACTGTAATTTCCAACACAAAAAATGGATTTACCCAAATTTTTTACTTTCCAACTCCTCTTTGTCTAGGAATGAGCAATCCACTGCTTGTGTGACAGAGTCAAATGTTCTATCTGTATAACATGACATCACAGAAGCAGTGGACTTCTCCTTCGTTGACATGGACTGGACTTGAAAAGTCCAAAATTTGTAGAAAGTCGAATTTTTGCGTTGGAGATTACAGTTTATGTTTGACTCCTACAGCTTCTCTCTTATTTCAGAGTTTTGTTTCATTCCTTTTACCAACAGTGGGCAGGCAATATGACATTCTCAACGGTTGGGAATTTTTAGACCATTCAACCTTCTCCCTGCTGAAGTAGCCTTTGGCACCACATATTGTATTGGTACAACCTAGAAAAAAAATGTTGTGTTTCCGGGTACCAGACGAAACCTGGACCTCTTTTTTGGTCAACCGAAGGTGACATGGGACATAGACTTTTTGATCAGACATTTAAGTGATGAAATACAAAACAGACTTAATATGTATTTTTCACTCTGTTAACAGACTTAGGCTTCGAAAAATTGATGTATTAAAGTAACTGTAATGAACATTGTACTCCATTGTTTAGGTTATAAATATACTTGTGCTTGTATAACATAGTTGTACAGCTTTACATTGCTTAACTGCATTTGTTCGATCACTTCTGCCAAAATCTAAACAAAAACACACAAAAAAACAAGAATCCTAGTTTCCAACTCTAACTTTTTCAGGACTGTGACCAGAAATACAACATTTCCTAGGCCTAATCAATTCAGGCAGCAAGGAGAATGTCAAAGTCTAATCTGTGCTGACGATTGACCAAAACTTAGTCCTGAGACATGTGGAGTCGCACATGTCTTTGTAGCACCTGTGGTCCACTAAACTTCTTGTTGCACTTCAGGCATTTCAAGTTCGGTACATCCATGATTTTGGTCACACCTGTCCCGTACTTCTTTGACACTGCAGATTGGTTTGTGATACTCGGTTTTTCATGTGCATCTTTTTCTTTTTTGGTAGACGAATTTGTCTGTTCCTCTTTCTTGGCAGAGTTCTCCTCTTGTTTGTTGGTCACACCTGTTCCAGACTTCTTTGACCCTGCAGACTGGCTGGTGATGCTCTGTTTTTCATGGCCTTCCTTTTCTTTTTTGGTAGAAGAATTTGTCTGTTCTTCTTTCTTTGCAGAGTTTTCTTCTTGCTTGATGTTTCTGCCATGCATCCACTTCATATGCTTGCAGTATGTCCCCTTGTTGGCAAATGCCCGCTTACACACATTGCACTTGTGTAGGGTCAAAGCCTCTGATATCTTTACCTCGTTTCCTGTAGCAGGGGCGTTTTCCTCATTCCCATTCCCATTCTCAGTCTCTGATTTTGAGCTTGGCTGCACCATGGGCTTTACCTTGCCATCAGGACCAATCATGCGCATGACTGCCCGTGTTTTCAAACTGGTGTGAATCTTTTGCAGGTCTTTTGGGCCTTTTTTGTGGACGCTACCAGCATGGCGCAGCACGTGGCGCTTCTCCCTCGTCTCGTATGCACAGAACGGGCAGCGGAAGAACTTGACTGGGCGACCATGGGCATTCATGTGCTGGAGGAGGTTGAGCTGTCTGCTGAACTTGCGCTTGCAGATGAGACATTCCTTCTTCTCCAAATCATAGCTTGCCTGCAGCTTTGTTGTTTTACCCGCTGGCTTCTCTTCAGTAGGAGTCGATGGTTCCGAGCTGGAGGATTCAGGACCGTTGTCTTTCTGCAGCTTCACACTGGGCTGCTGTTTGTGAACATCTACCATGTGCCTTTTGGTGTTCCTCTTGGATGCAAACACTTTTTTGCAGATGAGACACATTTTTCGCTTCAGATCACAGTGAGACAGCAGCTTGTCATATTCAGCACCAATCTTAAACTGTGACATAGGTCTCTTGTGGACGTCTACCATATGGCGGATAAGGTTCCTCTTCGTGGTGAAATAGCGATCACACACAATGCAGCACTTCCGATCCATGTCATAGCTGCTGCGGAGTTTAGGTGTGCCACTTGAGCTCGTGCTGGGCGGACGAGATGGTGTTGTCTGATCTTTATCCTCATCATCGTCATCATCATCGTCATCGTCATCATCATCATCATCATCATCATCTTCCTCCTCTGAATCTTTGTCGGGATCATCACCATCGGGGTCCAGACCATGAACATCTACCATGTGCTTCTTCCAGGTGTCTTTACTACTGAAACCTTTGTCACAATGCTGGCACATGTTTTGTTTAACCTTTAAGTCTTTTGATACACTTTCTGCATCATTCTCCTCATCATTGTCCTTGTCACTTTCTTCATCATCTTCTTCATCACTGTCAGAAGAAGAGTCATTGTCCTTGTCATTTGCAGCATGATTTTCATTGTCTTTTTCCTCCTCTTCCCTTCCATCATCATCATCTTTCTTTTCGCCTTTCTTTGTGTCTCTGTCATGCTCTTCTTCAGACTTTGAGGATGTAGAGGATGATGGGGAGGTGGTCTTCTCTTCAGTTCCTGTGGATGGCTCTATCTCCAGTGACTTGCCGTGATGCTCCACCATGTGTCGTCTGATGCTCTGTTTTGAGATGAAGGTTTTCTTACAGAGGCGACAAATCAGTTTTTCCAGATCAAAGTCCCCACTCTTACTTGGAATGATTGTTCTGCCGGGGAGGGTCTTCTTGTGAACTTCCACCATGTGGCGGCGCACGTTGCGGCGAGAGGAGAAGGTCTTGTCGCACAGGCGACAGTATGCCCGGATGGGATCGTAGTCAGATGTGGTGCATTCCGGTGGACTAATCTTTGCGAACTTGCCTGATCTGCTACTGTTTTCAGGGCTACGACTGTTTGGGGTTGATCCCGCGACAAATTTTGGCCTGGTCACCCTCTGGTAGACAGCCTGGGATGTCCCTGGGATGGACTGGAATTCTATACTGTAGTTCTCAGCTGCAGAGCCAACAATAGGCTGCGGGTCATCAGGTGGCGGCTCAGGTAACACCACGACAAGACTTTCCCCCTGTAAGAGACTGTCTGTGATTGACGTCTCTGCAGATGTGTCTGCTTTTGGAGCCATGGGTGTGTCCATGAAGTACGACCCAGTCCCAGACATACCAAGTCGCTGCTGTTCATATTCGCTGAAGGGCATGGCACAGTATTCCTGTTTGTGGGACACGAAGTTGAGCAGACCTCGGTACAGACTGCGGCAAACTCGGCACTCCAGGATCACGTCTGCCTCGTGAAGCAGCAGCCGCTTGATGTCTTCTGTGCCAGCAGTGAAGCATTCAATGATCTGGCGCACCCCTGTCTGGTTGGATGGCACAGGCCGCTGCAGAAGGGCGTAGTCAGCAGCCTCGGCCATGGTGATCCAGCAGGCAACCTGCGTCAGTCTCCTCAGGAGTCAAAGCTACCTGAAACACAGGAAGATGAATATCACTTCCCTGTTCAGCTCCAACTCTCAAGCAAAATAATAGAATATACATACTAGCAACTCATGCAAGTTAGATAAAGGGAGTATCATCAGACATACAATGTACATTGTGTAGATTATGACGTCATTTACATAATTATTGAGGCCATTGCAACATGTGTGATATGGAGGAGATACAGGAAATAAATTCATACAAATTATGCTTTGCATGTCTATGAGGAGCCAATGTTGCACAAACTCATTGATAAATGAGTTCATATTTCTGACATATAAGTTGTTAAGTCACAATTATGCAAATAAGGTACAAATAATACTGTGACAGTGTGAGGTTTGGGGTCATTGAAACTTTGTGTAATCAACCTGGTCTTGTAAACTTGCAGATGCTCGAGAACATGACAAACATCAGCTTGTTTGCAGCCTAATTGGCATGGACATTTTCCCTCAGCCAAGAGTACCTGGCATTGACCAGGTGAAATTACTATGGATTTTTTGATAGCAAAAAGTAGGTCACAGTTACCCGGTAGCAAAACACACTCCTAGGACAGCTTCACTCCTATGCCAGCTTTTGATACTATTTTATGCTACTGTATGATCTGCTTGGAGATTAGGTCACAGTGTAGATGCCTGACATAGCCCCATACAATATCAAATACTTTCTGTACATCTACTCTTGCATATGTTACAATTAAGAATTTTTGTAATCTTGAACTTTTGTGGTATCTTTTAATTGCAGTCTTCACCTCAGTATCATCAGGAAGCTTTCACAATATCACCTAATGTCTAGCATCTAGGAATCGAACCTCTCAATTCTGTGCCCACTAACCTAACCACTTAAATACTGACACTATTCACGCAGCTAGAGTAAAGGTCATTCATGTAAAAGTAAAATTAGAGGGACAAGACAGTAATACAAAGTGCACAAGTACATATTTACATGGTACTTGCCATATCTCTGTTGTCTGATATACAAACATGCAGATTACCCATCCTGTCTTTCTAATACTGTTTTGTCTTCCATATGATATTTCAGCAACTTTCATTTAAAGTTACAGGTCTCCCAAAATGTCTGACAACTGGAGGCCATTATGACTGCTTGATGGAATCCAACAATGGGATTCATCTGGTATATCTTTACAGACACGGATCTCCTGGCTCTTAAGGGATCAACTTGGGGATCATCGATCAGTGTTCTAATCCTTAACTTCGGATCATAATCACAGGACGTGCATGTACAGGTACAGGTACACAAAGAAATCGGTTTTCGTGAACAACAAGACTAGCATGTCAAGGACAGAAGTTCTGCTGCAATTATTATGCCACACACCAGGGGGGCCAAAATCGACCTTGACCTTCATCTTCCCCACCGCTATCCACATACCACATATCATTACAATTTCGTGTGGAAAATGACCCATCTAAAAATACAGAAGAATAGATCACCAAATCAAGTATTGTGAAAGACAGTTTTCATCATTCATTCTTGCAATGCAGTACAGGCAAGCATGGGCCAATAGCAAATCAATGGCAAAACTGCTGGCTCAATCATTTCCTTATCTTATTACAGACAGCAGGTCAAGTTAGAGGAATTGACACCACTGCAGATACTGCTATCGTGGGCCTCGTTCATATTTTTCATTGCCCTATAGAAAGCATTGTGGCAGTTTGAACACAGCCTCCCTAGGAGATAAGTGTCTGGTGTATTATGTCAACTCAAGAGAATTTCAACTATCCATAGAAATCACCCTCGGGCTACTACATTTCTGTGTAGGGACAAAATCTACACATTAGCTTTTACAAAACAACATATCTGTTAAGTCATTTCTTTTATTTATTTTCAAACCACTTTAAGATTGTCCTCTAGATGATTTGTTTTTCTAAAGACTTGCCAAAGTGGTGAATGATAATGGTCCTTGTACATGTAGTAGTACATGTGGTTTGGGATGCTCATGGGCAGACAACACAGCTAGGGCTGGCCATTGCCAAGCATGTTGAAATACAAGGATATGACCCAAACAAAGCTTAGTGCCACCTAAAATTCTTGCCAAGTACTTACCGAAATTTTAATGTTAAAAATTCTTCTCCACCAGAAAGTAACAAGGGTCTTCTCTGTAACCTTTCAATGAAATCATCCATCCACAGGACCCAATATACCTTAAAACCCTCATAATGACTACTAACCTGCTGAACTGAACAAGATTTGAGTCCCTAGTCCCTACCTATTCCTCCTAACCCAAAAGGTCACCAGATTAGGCCAAAGTTTTCAAGGAAATTTAAAAGAAGGATTTCCAAGGATTTTAGGTCGCACTAAAATCTTTTGCCTATTTAGAGCCCTCCACTGCGCTACTCATCTGAGGTGTCTGACCTGAAGTCTTCATATGACCATAGATTTGCTTGTTAGGCCACACCAATTTTATTTCTTGTTTCTTGTATTTTTTCAGAAAAAAATTGGGTCAGTCGGTCGAAAAAAAAAACTCTTGCAAAAAGTGCGGGTAGGAGAGAGGGCTTTCTGAAGTAAGAGTTAATTTATGGGGTCCCTGGGAGCAAAGTCCAAAGTTTGAAGAAAAATTATAAACGGACCGTCCAAAATAGGCATGTAAAGGTACTGGAATTGAGGCCCATAGTTAATTCTTTTAAAGGAGAGGCAGTGAAATTTTGTCAACACAAGGTGTGGCCATCAATTTGGAAAAAAATTTTTTTTTCAAATCGGAAAAAATTGGGTCAGGAAATCTGACAAACAACAAATAAAATTGGTGTGGTCTTACAAGGTGTAAAACGTTCTCCCTTATCCCAATGTCACGAAATTTGATGTTTAAAATGGGCCCTAGTGGCCTGACTTTCAACACGTCCCATCACTTCTTGCACTGCATCAGCACTACACTTGACTGTAGACTAATCTGCACTACACTTGACTGTAGACTACTCACCAAACAGATGTTAGGCTCTGGCTCGTTTGTGATATCTTTTGGTCCAAAAAGAAAACCTGGCAAAAATAAAAATCCCCACAAAAGCAAGAGCCTAATAACCTCTGCTTGGAGAGTAGACTTAAGACTGTTTTATCTTGAAAACTTCTCCAGAATACAGTACATGTGCCAGTAATGCAGTATGCTACAAACTTGACACTTTCATCATAAAATAACAGCAGCCTTATAAACCAGATAAACGCAAGTCAATCCCCACGTTGATGTTATAAGGCTATCAGCACAAGAAACAATCATATGGCCTGAATATTTGAGTAAAGGCCGAGGCTTTTTTGGCAGCAGTATTGACTAAAAAAATGCAAACTCTGTGTTGCGATGCCAAAAGATAGCTGGTAATGCTGGGCTGAGTGTTGGACGCCCGTTTGAGGCACTTGACATGGTCACGTAAAAAAAAAGATTAAAAATTGCGGTGGGCTAAATCAGGCTGTCAAAGGTGTCCTCGTAATCCCAACGAGTTGTTCTATCTGCCTTGTGAATCTCAAGCGATGGACTTTTACGAGAAAGTATATATCTAATGTCAAAGTTGACCGATTTTCGACAGCTTTTTCCTATGGTTTCGCCATTGTTTCCAAGCCGAAATACGCACCGCATGGGGGTTTCGGGGTGTCCGCTTAGTGGGCGAGGTTCAACTGTTTCCGGGTCACGCTATACCGTTGCGGCAGTCACTCGGGACCTCACTCGGTAGTGTAGTACACAAGTACTTTTGATGGTGCTGTCAGCGTTTTATCATGTTACGAAGTAATATTGAAATGTCTTTGAAGTATAAGACAGCACTATGATCTGTAAGGTGTTATTCCAATAGGTTGCGTCGTGGGTAAAGTGAACTGTAGGTAACGTTACCCGACAGTCGCGCCTGACTGAGGGATTAACTAAGATCAGAACAGTATATAGCTAATTAATAGCGAAAAACGTGTTCAGAAGAGAAACTGTGCCAATTTGAATGACACAAAAAATAGCGCCGTAAGAATTGTAACGTTATATAGCTAACTTGTAGCGGAAAACGTGTTCAGAAGACAAACTGTGTCAATTTGAATGACACATCTAAAGGACCGTTGTGCGCTGCATTAAGTGTACATAGCTAACTAATAGCGAAAAACGTGTTCAGAAGAGAAACTGTGTCAATTTGAATGACAGACTTACAGAACAGTAAGAACTATAACGTTATTTAGCTACATGTAATAGCGCAAAACGTGTCACGTGAGAAGACAAAATGTGTCAATTTGAATGACACACTTGCAGATAGCGCAATAAGAACTGTACATAGCTAACTCATAGCGGAAAAGCGTTCAGGAGACAAACTGTACGTGTCAATTTGAATGACACACTTACAGGTAGCGCAATAAGAAATGTATATAGCTAACTCATAGCGAAGTGTAACGTGATCAGAAGACAAACTGTGTCAATTTGAATGACACACTTGCAGATAGCGCAATAAGAAATGTACATAGCTAACTCATAGCGAAGTGTAACGTGTTCAGAAGACAAACTGTGTCAATTTGAATGACACACGTGCAGATAGCGCAATAAGAAATGTATATAGCAAACTAATAGTGGAAAAAGTGTTCAGATGACAAAATGTGTCAATTTGAATGGCACACTTGCAGATAGCGCAATAAGAACTGTACATAGCTAACTCATAGCGGAAAAAGTGTTCAGGAGACAAACTGTGTCAATTTGAATGACACACTTGCAGATTGCGCAATAAGAACTGTATATAGCAAACTAATAGCGGAAAAAGTGTTCAGGAGACAAACTGTGTCAATTGAATGACACATTTATAGAACAGCGATGTATGTAAGAACTGTATATATCAAACGTAAAGCAAAAAACGTGTTCAGAAGACTACCTGTGTCAATATGACACATTATAGAACAAAGCTCTAAGAACTGTATATAATTGACACAGTTTTGTGTCCTGAACACATTAGCCGTTAAGATTTAGTCATACATTTGTATACTATACGTTCGGCGCTATTCTACAAATGTGTCGAAACAAATCGACACAGCTGTGCTTTTGACTACGTTTTCAGCAATAAAGTTGTTAGGTACAGCCAAAAGTACACTTTTTACCAGTGTCATATAAATTGACACAAATTCTTTACTGTCCAACTTTTTCCGTGATCAATTTTGCACACGTTAAACAGCGCTTTTCTAATTGTGGGTGATATAGATTGACACAGTTGTCCCCCGGAAAAACGTTTTCCATTTTTAAGACACGGTTCAAACATCGCTTACAAAGGTGTCAGACACATTCACACAATTTCCCTCCTGAAAAAGTCGCCCGCCATCAAGACAATTTTACACTGATTTCACATCGTGTTTCATAGTGTGTCATATGAAATAACAGTTGTCCTCCTGACAAGGTTTTCTGTCATTTGATACAGTTGTCGTCCTGACCGTGAGGGTTTTCCGTTTTGTGAAATTTTAATAAGTTTTAAAAAAACTTGTTAATTGACACAGTTGTCGTCCCGACCAAGTCTTCCATCAGTTTAATACTGTTTAATGATCAGTTGTCCACCAAAGTTTCCGTCATGAGGCAGTTTTATACTGTTTAACACTCGGTTATTAATTGCAAAGCCGTCCTCCTGACAAAGTTTTCTGTTATAAACTATTGTGTCAATTAATGTGACAAACTAGCAAACTGAATAGATATGCCTAAATCGTATAATCATTCGATTGAAAAAGTTTTTGGCAGAGCGAGTTTTCCGTCATAAGATAGTTATTATGCGTTTCAAAAGTGTGTCATATGATTGACACAGTTTTCAGCTCAGACAGCGCAGTTACTAGATTTGACAGTTTACTTGAACAAGTTAGTATTTCAGTTACTTTAAACCCTACCATGGTCCAAACTCCAGTAATCAGTTGTTAATTGATATGAAATAACCACACCTAAAGTCATATATATACGAAGGAACGCCATTTAGTTCGTAAGAAGGGACCTTAGAACTTGTCTGACACACTTGCAGAAAAGCGCTGCCTAAACCGCGCTATTATGTAAGTGTGTCATTCATATTGACACAGTTTGACTTCTGAACACGCATTAATATTCCGCTTTAAGTTAGCAATATACAGTTCTTACGGCGCCATTATATAAGTGTGTCATTCAAATTGACACAGTTTGTCTCCTGAACACGTATTTTGCTATTAGTTAGCTATATACAGTTCTTACGGCGCTATTATGTAAGTGTGTCATTCAAATTGACACAGTTTGTCTCCTGAATACGTTTTCGGTATTAGTTTGTTATATACAGTTATTTGGGCGCTGTCTACAAGTGTGTCATTCAAATTGACACAGTTTGACATTTGAACACGCATTCCGCTTTAAGTTAACTATATACAGTTCTACAGCGCTATCTATAATGCATTGTGTCATTCAAATTGACACAGTTTGTCTCCTGAACATGTTTTTCGCTCCTAGTTAGCTCTATACAGTTCTTACGGCACTATCATGTAAGTGTGTCATTCAAATTGACACAGTTTGAATCCTGAACACGTTTTTCGCTATTAGTTAGCTATATACAGTTCTTACGGCACTATTATGTAAGTGTGTCATTCAAATTGACACAGTTTGACTCCTGAACACGTTTTCCGCTATTAGTTAGTTATATACAGTTCTTTTAGCTTTATTCTACAAGTGTGTCATTCAAATTGACACAGTTTGACATTTGAACACGCATTGCGCTTTAAGTTAGCTATATACAGTTCTTACAGCGCTGTTCTATGAATGCATCATTCAAATTGACACAATTAATTTGTCTCCTGAACACGTTTTTCGCTATTAGTTAGCTATATACAGTTCATTCAGCTTTGTTCTGCAAGTGTGTCATTCAAATTAGCACAGTTTGACACCTGAATACGTTTTCCGCGATTTCTTAGCTATATACAGGTCTTACATTGCTGTTCTATAAATGTGTCATTCAAAGTGACACATTTTGTCTCCTGAACACGTTTCTCGCTATTAGTGAGCTATACACAGTTCTTATGGCGCTATTATGTCAGTGTGTCATTCAAATTGACATAGTTTGTCTCCTGAACACGTTTACGCTATTAGTTAGCTATATACAGTTCTTTTAGCTTTGTTCTATAAGTGTGTCATTCAAATTGACACAGTTTGACATTTGAATACGCATTGCGCTTTAAGTTAGCTATATACAGTTCTTACAGCGCTGTTCTATGATTGCATCATTCAAATTGACACAATAAATTTGTCCCCTGAACACGTTTTTCGCTATTAGTTAGCTATATACAGTTCATTCAGCTTTGTTCTATAAGTGTGTCATTCAAAGTGACACAGTTGGACTCCTGAACACGCATATGCATTACACTTTAAGTTACCTATATACAGTTTTTTTTACAGCGCTGTCCTATGAATGCATCATTCAAATTGACACAGTTTGTCTCCTGAACACGTTTTTCGCTATTAGTTAGCTGTATACAGTTCATTCAGCTTTGTTCCATAAGTGTGTCATTCAAATGGACACAGTTTGTCTCCTGAATACGTTTTCGCTATTAGTTTGCTATATACAGTTCTTTGGGCGCTGTCTACAAGTGTGTCATTCAAATTGACATAGATTGACATTTGAACACGCATCCGCTTCAAGTTAACTATATACAGTTCTTACAGCGCTATTCTATAATGCATTGTGTCATTCAAATTGGCACAGTTTGTCTCCTGAACATGTTTTTCGCTCCTAGTTAGCTATATACTGTTCTTACGGCACTATCATGTAAGTGTGTCATTCAAATTGACACAGTTTGACTCCTGAACACGTTTTCCGCTATTAGTTAGCTATATACAGTTCTTTTAGCTTTGTTCTATAAGCGTGTCATTTAAATTGGCACAGTTTGACACCTGAATACGCGATTACTTAATAGCTATATACAGGTCTAACATCGCTGTTCTATAAATGTGTCATTCAAAGTGACACATTTTGTCTCCTGAACACGTTTCTCGCTATTTGTTAGCTACATACAGTTCTTACGGCGCTATTATGTAAGTGCGCCATTCAAATTGACATAGTTTGTCTCCTAAACACGTTTATCGCTATTAGTTAAGCTACATACAGTTCTTACGGCGCTATTATGTAAGTGTGTCATTCAAATTGACACAGTTTGTCTCCCCAAGGAGGTCTCCCGAACACGTTTTCCGCTATTAGTTCCCTGTATACACTTCTTACAGCACTGTTCTATAAGTGTGTTATTCAAATTAACACAGTTTGTCTCCTGATGTCTACGAGAATGCCAGTTAGTTCGTTCGGAAGGGATCTTACAACCGTTGCAGATTCGCAACGTGGGCCGAGACGATACGAACAAACACAAACTTAAAAAACGTTCTGCAAGTTCAAACATACTTTCGCCAAGAGTCCCTTAACAAACCTAATTTAACAATATGCATAAGCCTGACTTGAATCCTCCTCTACCGAACCTAGCGCAGACTGAGACCGTCAAGATACCTGGTGACCCGCGTTCAATGACCTCACTCGTACGACCCGGAAGTATATGATCGTAATCGGTTGCACGGAAAACCCCATGCAGTGCGAAATCGAGGCCAAAAACAGGCATAAAGAGCCAGTTTGAAGGCTAACTTTGACTCTTCAAATCTCATCCCGAAATAATATTTGAATCAACACGAGTACTGTAGGCGATAGAACAACTCGTGGGGATTACGAGGACACCTTTGATAGCCTGATTTGGGCCACCGCGATTTTTTAATCTTTTTTTTACGCGACCATGTCAAGTGCCTCAAACGGGCGTCCAACATGAGGGTACATGTCACCATGGGTGCTGGGCCTTCAAACAGGTCATGTGACCACACCTGGACCAATCACAAGAGGCCATGCCAGTATGAATAGAACACATTTGCCTTGGGTGGTGGAGAGCACTCAGCTGCCTGGACCATTACGGATGGCACCATAACTCTGATGTATAGCACTGTGTCAGAAGCTATGGCTGCCAGTGTGTGATTCTGAGACATCAGAGGAGAGGCCTCCATAATGTAGGGTTAGGGATCAGGAACACGTGTCAGCATGCATCACATTGCCTACATGTACTCAGATATACCAGTAACCTGTTTTGTATACCTCCATGAAAAATGGAGGTATAGCTTTTGGCATGTCTACATGTATGTGTGTGTGATATTTGTGGGCAGTATAACTCAAGAACCTCTGGATGGATTATGATGATATTTGTTGGTATATTTTGAGAAGCCTGAGCTCATGGTCAATATTGCGATATTGCAACAGAACTTGCCCTGGATGTCTTGTTTCGTTTTCTATTACATGTATAAACTTCATGAAGGAGGTTATGTCTTTGGTGTGGTTTGTTTAAGTCGTCTGTCTGTAGATTCTAACTGTCAAGGCGTCCAGGAGCTGTTCTTCCATAGGTAGTGGCACCATTTTTTAGTTCTGGTGGCGAAAATTTTGTATATCACCAAATCAAGCGCCGAAGGCGCAAAGCATCAGGCTGAAGGTTTTCAAATCTAAACCCTCTGAAACTGTATTTCCTGCATTTTGAGGGGCAAATTTTGCTGCCAGACTAAGCTAACTTCAATGTCATTTCTATTAAAGATACCCATGGTTTTAGCTTTCATTATTGAGGGAGACGCCCCCAACATATTTTTGCACCATTTTGAGCGCCGAAGGCACCAGCCGTTGCAAGGTAGGTTAAGTTTGATAATGAAATTTCTATTAGTAGAAAGGGTCGTGGGGGACGACGCTCCGGCACCATTTTCCCACCTTGTCCAGTGCAGAAGGTGCGAATCCTTGCAAGAGAGGTCCTATGAAATTTTGAAATCTGGACCCGCTGAAACGTCATTTCCTGCAATTTCAGGGGCAATTTTGCCCAGTCCAAACAGGCAAAGACTCCCTATCACGGCAAACTCCCTTCCACAGCAAACTCCCTTCCTAGGCAAACTCCCTTTCCTGACACAAGAGAACATAGCCAACGTTGAAAATCGCGGACCCCCCCCAATAAAAAAACAGCCCCGTTCCGCTTATTGCCCCCATCATATGTTCTTTGTGGGGGCGACCGTCCCCACTGTGCCGCCGCCAGTGTCTTCGGTGGCTATCAGGGTCCAGGCTTCTGCGCCATACATAAGGATGGACAATACCAGGCTGTTGTAAAGTCTGATCTTAGTGTGGAGGGAGAGACACCTGTTGGTCCAGATGGTAAAGAGGGTTGCCATGGCTGCAGTGGCACGGCCGATGCAGGTCCTGATGTCTGCTGTGCTTTTACAGTCAGAGGTTAGCATATAAATAGGTCCATGGCAAAACTATACCTCAACTTCCATGGGCATGATTATGCAATTTTGATAAAGGTTTTAGACCAGCCACAGGTAACACCTGCGACATTTTGTACCAGTTGCAAGTGTCTGGGATTGTAGTGATTAATCCTTCCTAAGTAGTACAGCCTTGTATATTATTCATTTAATCATTGCTCTTTTCCTTTCAGGAACGGCATACAAAAATTCAGGAACTACCATCAATGGATTTAAGGGCAGTAAGCAAAAGGAGGTATTGTTGAATACAAGGGTTTTACTTCTCTGATTGTTACAAATTACAACATTGAGATGTCTCCTGCATGCCCGTAGCCAGCATTTTGTTAGAGGGGATCCAACAGAGCAAGCTTTCTAGAGGGCTAGGGGGCATGCTCCCTCTGAAAATGTTGAAAATCTGATCATCAAATGCTATCTGCTACCAAAAATCAAGCTCATCAAATGTCCAGGCCAAATGTTCTGCTGCAGTAACGTTACCAAAGACACACAACATGGGACTTTGACATTCGTCTTCCCAGTACCTATGCACATGGCCACATACCAAATACATGTATTGTAACAATCCATCCAGAGGTTCTAAAGTTATGCTGACCATAAATACATGGAAACACAGACACACACACACACACAGACATACACACACATAGCCTGATTTAATCGCGCTTCTCAGGCCCGTCGTAATTGCCGCGCCGATCGCGGGGAGGAGGCTACCAGCTGCGGATGGCGGAGTTTGCGTTACACAGACTAACACACACACACCTGAAACTATACCTCCATTTTTCATGGAAGTAAAAACCAATATGGTCCACATTGAGCCTGAACACACACCAGAGCCAATCTGAAGAGTCAGCTGTACTACAAGATCTAAATAACATTTCTCCTCAATTGATGTGTATCAGACAAAGTAGGGCAGGTGAGCAAAACTCCATAATGATACTAATGAGATGCTGGAAGGTACAAAAGGTGCAGATGTTCCCATGAGCTGTGAAATTAGGGATACAGTTTTGTTAACAATCATCATGGCAAAAGGTCCTGTAGGTTACAAAAGTAAATTGTCCTTAGCCAGGCAATTTTAGTTCTGAAAGGGAATTAGAGGCAGCTGGGCTTGTGGAGGAAGATTTTTGTCATCCTATTTAGTATAAGTATTGTGACTACAATAGTTGTAGCCTTTTTCTTAAAGTTTTAGGAAGGTGGTATGCAAACATATCCAGCTTACCACCTGTTCATCAGTTACTTTTGCTTTTCCTCTCAATGTCCCTCCTGATCCAATCAGACATTCCTTTGCTTCCATCCATTTAAACCAACTTAGGCCACGTTGATTTGATTATATGGATGACATCCGCGCTCGCACCAATTTTCGGCCATTTCCAAAAAAAAAAAAAAGTTTTCGACCACACAATAAATTGTGCAAAGCAGCTGTAAAATGAGCACAAATATTCCGTAGATTGAAAAAAAAAGTATCAGAAAACAGATAACTAATGCCATAGAATGCCAAAATGAATCTAAGGCCACACCAATTTAATTTCTTGGTTCACGGATTCGCTCGCTCCTATTTTTTGGAAAAAAAATAAAAATAAAAATTAGCACTCAGCAAATTTTCACCATTAATGAAACCATTCAGGAACTTTCTGGTGTAGCAAATCGGCCTTTATATTATAAGCTCCTTAAAGAATGGGTACAGGTGCTGTTACTGTACAATAATAGTGTTTTTGTACTTTTTTCAAGTTGAAAACTTTTTTCTTTATGTTTTGGATTAGCCGTTACCTTTACCCCAACCATTTTACAATTTTTATTTTTATTTCGCCCTCTCACTCCATATTTTTTATGAAAAAATTCGTGAACCAAGAAATTAAATTGGTGTGGCCTAAAGTCAAAGAATAAGATGTGAAAGGACAGAAAGAAAAAAAATCTACTGTTGGTTGGGGGAGGTACCAGTACAGAAAATTCAGGTCCAGAGGATCATTTCCAGGTCCGGACACGAACCTGGACCTGATTGTCTGTGGAAACTTGAGAACTGGCAATACTCAAAACAATGGTAATTGGTCAATTTTGCTACAAAGGAATCTGTTTGGTGGATTATTGGACTCCCACTGCATTTTAAAATCCCATCTCCATGTAATAAATGCTAACTGTCTCTGTACCTTTGACTGTAGAAACTTGGTGCAATTGACTATAAACTCTACTTGACTTCGCTCTTGTTGTCTTCTTGGCCCCCCGGTTAGACCCCAAATGCCTGCCGACATAGTGTGTCCATTTTGTAATTGGCGAAACCTGTTCCTCTGTTTTTTTTTCAGGTCTGTTTTTTTCGGATTGGTCCAAGAAGAATAAAATGTTTTGCACCCATATGATGTACTGGTCCCTACACCTAACTGTTGGTATACCATACTATGTGTGTTTAGTCCTATGTTCAACCTTCCTGGCCACTTTGATTTCATACTGAGACTTTTTTTTTTGGCCAAACTTTTTTTTTATTCGCTCGCTCGCATCAGTTTTGGAGTTCCCGGAGGATGTCATCCATATAATCAAATCAACATGGCCTTACAAGTGATGTCAAATATCCAAAGGATATTTGTAAAAAGTTAAAAACGTCCCATGAAACAGACTGAACACAGAGGGATATAATACTATAGCATGATCCTTCTACTTCTTTCGGTTGAGGCTACCACCAGTTCATATTTGTGATTCTGTAGTCAATATACTGTATACTAATAGATTTGATCCCATCACACCAGGAAAAACCCATACTCTTTTCGATGTGGCTCTCCTCAAACATGGGACCTCCATCAACATCCTATCTAAGGGACATCATTAACTGAAGCTAGGAAATCAAATCAACATAAAGTGAGGAACATGTAAATTGCCTACTAGTATTCCAAGGCCACAACACTGGGGCATGCTGGGATATTCATACCAAGAACTTTCAGCTTCTGGGCCAAAAATGGCAGCAATTATGCCACCAAGCCCTCACCTGGGAGGAATGCATACATACACCTATCAGGGCTTACCCAGAATATATCTGTAAGGGGGGAGACAGACAAGTACCTGCCAGAATGTCGATCCAGGTGCAAATGAGAGTCCATTTTCTTCATGCCTGGTAGACAAGATGGAAAGACAGAAAACGACCCATCCTTAAACAATGAAATTGACAAGGCTTAACACACTGAGGGCCTTGTCATTTTATAAGAGGTAGCTAAAGATAGTCTCTGCCAGGCTAACTAGTCTCACTATAGGTAGAATAATTTTGCCATGGGACTTTAGTCACCATAGGATCTCATTGGCCTGGAACAGTTATATGTATGAGGGGGAAATGTGATGGCCAATCGTACACCCTATTTCTGACAATTCTACTGTCAGTACCCCCATAGGAAGGCCTGGTGAAGGCTACCTGAAATACATTCTTTCAATTCAGGAAGCATAAAGCTCCCCATTCTGCAAAGCAGCAGGCCTTTCTGTTCAGAGGAGTGTGAAATGTGTTACCATTTGCCTTTCTCCATCTGCTTGCTTTTCCCTTCAACCGAGTCCAGAAAGACTTGGTCTTTTAAAAACATACATTGATTGTCAAACAGTGGTCTTCTTCAAGCAGAAAATCATTCTACGACAGGTTGTCTATTGACAGGTAGTATTGCCTTCAGTTCAGGGTTATCTCCAGGACATGTCCCTCCATCCCAGAACAGGAACCGAAGACAAAATTTCACCTGATTCCCCCCAAAAAATCTGAACCTTTATATGACATGAAATTCTATACTTTTCTAAGCTTAAAAAGGCAGATTTAACAAAGAAAATTAACAACTTAGTCTCCAAAACAGCTGAAGACAGCCCTTCGTACTAATATACATGCCAAACATAAAGTGTTCTGCCTATAGACCTACGACAACTACTGCCATGCTGAGTCCATCATTGACTTCCACATGGTCTCATAATTCTCATTCCCTGGCTCAACATGGGGGTGGTCATATCACTCCTCCTTACAATAAGTTACATATATATAAACAATGGGGGGGATGTAGGAATAGGAGGTCAGTTCTAGTGTTAGAACTGTAAAACTCTTTGCCACAGCTTGTGGTTAAAGCTAAAACTAGTAAATTTAGGACCAGATTGAACAATCATCGGAGGAATAAAAAGAATATCACATGAGACACGGCAAGAGCGAAGACCAGGTTTCTACAGGCTCGAAACTGACTTCTTTCCTGAAGATGGTACTATTATTCAAGAATGAGTCTGCTGGTTTGTAAGAATGACATGAAAAGAAAAATCCAACATTATTTCAAAGTTATGGAAGCTATTTAATGTCAGTAGACTGATGAGCGTGTATATCAGGCTTTAATCAAAAGGCACAACAAAATTTCAACATTAGTATTAATTTTGCACTACTGGAAGGGTCCCATTATCCCTTTGGAGGGGGGTAAAGCAAGCCCCATGTTTGAGGGACCCATAAGCGTAAGCCTCAAAACTCTGCATGTAATTGTAAAAGAACCCAACACACTTTTTTTCACTAATTAAGAGTAAGGGTGTCCCTGGGTGACCCGGTGTGCTTGGTTAAAAAACGCAACTCTTCTGTGTAGTTGCACAAATAGCCCTGAGATTACAACAGAGGTCCCCATTTTTGGATGTGGTTGCATTTCAATTCTTTCTGCAACCCCCTGGAAGACCCTCTGCTTTGGGATATGAGCTCTGTGAGTACATGTAGGCTGGTTGTTGTGCATACTCTACCAACGTAAACATGTGACATGATATAATGATAATAAGCAAACACTTATTCACCTGACGAGGTTGATGGTACAGACTTGCATCAACACACTTGTGATTTGCAATATATTCATCATCATATAAATATGGAATTAAACAGTGCAGTCTAGGAGATTAACCATTTTCCACATCTAAAATAATATTCCCAAGAATGTAGAATTGGCCTTAGGCTTTATAAATTTGAGATAACAAGGTGCACAGAGCATTCTGTATACAACTAACAATAATTAACATTATGCATTTATTACATATTGCATTGAATTAAAAAAAATACCAGTACATGTAACATTAGTACTGTGTTGACATAATGGCCATTAAACCTATTTCTATTCTTCTTATAACTGTGTCATGCTTTTTTCAAACCTCCATAAAAATAGTTCTAGTTGGTTGTTTTGTTTGTGTTACAACTTGTTTACACAATAAGGTAATACAATCGTCATTCTGTGCATTTCTTTTGTTCCAAGCTGAATTTCTCTTTTGTCCAATTGAGCTCCAAGCTGGTGTTTTCTTTCCAGGGCTCAAGTTCAGCAAACGAAAGAACAGCCCGGCTTACATCTGTGGCACAGACATGGAGAGAAAGTCTGCAACAGAACAGCCACACACAAACAGCACCCAAACCTCAAACAGTCAACCCTGGCAGTCCGTCCAGTGTAGTAAACAGGGTCAACCTGTGCTCTGGGGGGCTGGCTGTGGAATATTGTCATGCTAAATGACTAACAGGGTGGCAGGTGGGGGTGCAGTGGGTCTACCAAATCATCCAAATATCATCAAATTATGCACCATTGGGGGTTATCATGACAGAACAGGACAGTGTTTCAGCAAATTGCTGAGGGGAGGGATTGTTTTGAAGCCCCCGAAGGCCCCAGTCTTTATTTGATGACACAGCGCCAGATCGACAGACATGGCAGTCTGAAGGTCGCGCTGGTGTAGCTTAGTCCTTGCCGTGCCAGGGACAATCATTCACCACAGAGAACCCTTGACACGCACGAAATGTTATTGCCACTTTACAGCAAGGTGTTTGGGATATATTTGTGCTGTTGTAATGTCTGTGAAGCCTGCCCTGTGTCAGCACTGCGGACGCAAGCGACTAGCGCAGCGACGCAGGTCTGCGAGGGGAGGGCGGACTGGATCTAGGGGTCAGTCGGTCACGACGCGCGGGGCACGGAGCGCCCACCGAATCCCGGTGGCGACCAGGTCCCGAGCGCCCGCGGAATTTGTTTCAACTGCCGAGGAAGTTGCAACCTGCAGTTTTCCCACACTCGACGCCGGAAGAACGTGATAACGTCCATCGATCTGACGCGCCCGGGCGCTCGACTGTGGCCGGGTAGTCTGGACAGGATTTTCGAACCCGTCCCGGCCTCTGTGGGGCCGTTCGAAATGTCGACCCGAGCCGACCCGCCCCAAACCCACAATTTGGACGAGGCCGCCCGTCACCCCAACCGTGCCCTCTTGCAGCAAAACCTACTCAAAATGCCTCCTCAGAGTCCCCCAGTAGGATAAGTGTGCGAGGCGTCAGACCTTTCTGACAGATAATGAAGTGTTGAAAATGTCAGACTGGGCCTCGCGAGGAAGGACAAATTTATTTATCAGACGTGCGCACGTCCTCCATCTTGCCACGGTCACACATCCGCTATGTGTGTGTGCTGCCATGATAGCTGACTACCGGACGAGGCCCGCCAAAAAACGTCACACAAAACACAAAGAACATCCATATTCCAGAATGTAGGATAGACTATGTCCCTTAATCAGTCAGTGAGACCTACCTTTCCGCCAGGGACGAGGCGAGCGGACGCACCGCCTGGCAGTGCAGGCTTGCGCCCGACTCTGGGGCCCGACACCCCCGACCAACGGTACACGCCTCCCCTCCCCGATTCCAGCAGATTAACACCGATAAAACCTACCTAACTCTCCCTGGGCTCTTGACATATACACATAGGCAACAAACGTCGACGATCTGCAGTGGAAAATTTTACAAATTGAAACCGAGCGGGAGTCGATCAATGGGAGCGAGTGCTCACAGTGTGTCTGCATCCATGTCATCGTGATTCTCCCTGCCCAAAACCCACAGCCACACCGCCGACCCGAACGTCCGACTACCACCCACACAGACCCCGGCACAGCAGCGAAATCCTAGGGCCTACAAACCTTAGCTTGCAGCATAAATGCAGCGTCGTCCCCCCGGAACTGCGTGGTAACAGCGAGTCGATCGAAATTCAGCGGCGGATCGAGCTGGGCGTACGTACTGCGTCTGCATGTCCGCCGCCCGTGTCATCATGGAGACTATTCTTGCCAAAAACACCACCAGCACCGCGCACCACAGACCCGACAGGCCGGCGCACCAGCCGCGAAAAACACACAACACCGTCCAGATTTACCGCCCTACCTGGATTAGAGGCTTGTGGAGAGCTCCACAACCCTTTGGAGGATCGGCTTACTCTCGTTGAACGTAAATTTCGGAGAAAGATCGGGAAGAACTCGGTGCGAAGACGCAGGTCGGTCGGCACCGCCGCAGACGCAAACAAAGGGGAGGACGGCACAGGGGGCCAGGTCTCGCACTGGATGACGGGATGCGCAAAGGAGGAGGAGGAGGCAGGAAATGGGATGCGATGCAAATTCAGAATTTTCCCTAAAAATTAAAGATACGGCTAAATTCTGGAAAGACCTCGGACGTTGCTGGGTATGGGTGAGACAAAATGGCCCAGATGTATGGTCTCCCTTCAAACGTATTCTGCTTTACTCGACACCAAGAAATGTATCTCTGTCGCACCGGGTGCTTCATATGCAGACGACTAGACTCAGCCCCTAACGGGGAGCAGGAAACATGGGACAGAGTGTGTGAAGATTCAGCTCTCTTATAAGACGAGGTTTTCGTCGCTGAACTTAATGTTCAAGCGACTTAAATGCAGACAAAAATCTTATCAACTATGTTCTTTTAAATCAAACCGACGGTGGAGGCAGGTGTTCCAGGTGTGATATATGACGAAGAATTTAAAGAAAATAGAAAAAACATGAAATATGTTTGACACAAATCTTATCATTCTTTCAATTAGTGACATAAACCGTCTCAGGGCCTACACATGGTTTAAGCTGTCGGCTTTACTACAAGTAAGACGTGAATACCCTTTTCAATGTAATAAAATCTTGGAGGAATTTCACGGGTTCGTTTCGTTATTAAATGTTTGTATTATCATAAGTCTTTGCTTCCTTTGACAACATTAATTTTCACATTTTCCGGTGAAAGGACGGCCCAAGACGTGCTACTGTATGACGTAAGGCCAGCTCGACGCAGAGGCCCTGTCAAGGTGTGCCCCCTGGACCTGACGCTCTGATAACATGCAAATCAGCTCGCAAGCGGCTGTCGGCCATTCGCTTAACGCGAGCTTGCGGTCGCTTATGTCCGCACATAGACCCAGTCGGGTGAAACGCTGTAAAGCTTCTCTATTGCTCCTGCCTGTAGCCTTCGCATGTTCATAAAATCGAACTCGTTGCCAATCTATGCATGTTAAAGGGAGAGGCTGTCTGTAGTGATGGATGCGCTGTGGGGTCTTGATCGACGGCTAAAATCAGACGACAGCGGGGATTTAAATGTTCATTTTCGCGGCAAAACACGGGCGCATTTTCCTCACGTACACCCTGTCGCGGGTCGCTTTCCGTCAGCGGATCTCCGGTTCGAAAACGTGCGTGCCCCCGAGCAGCGTCCGCTCGAAAACGCCGTCTGCTTGTCCGCGGCCAGGCGCGGCGAGGGATGGCGAGGGGCGAGTCGAATTACGTCATGGACGGTCCGGGATAATTTACATAGGCATAGCAGATGGGGACGATCCACTGAAATGCGCGACTTCGCTCTCTGAGTCGCCAATGCATGTTCTCTACAGCAGCCATTTCAAACGCCGTGTTCATTATACGTCGGGAGAAAAGCGGCGGTTCGAAAGGTCTGAATTGCCGAATAAAGAGACACCTTTTCAGCACCTCTCCTCCTGTCTATCATCAACCATGGGGCCCTGACGGGGCTGTCCACAGAACATGGACGACTGCGCCATGAGGTCTTCGTCGGCCTGTACCCCTCTAAATAATACACTCTGCCATCCACAAATTGTACCCCAAAATTGCTTTCATGGTAACCAACTCTGAGTGTTTGCGAAGGCAAGGACGGCGTCATGTTTGCTCGGTTCAGGTGGGACCCGTCGCCTGCGCCAAGAAGCGGGCAACCTGTCGCTACCGTGCCCAATTCTACTGGTGAGCTCCCGCCAGCAAATTCTATGGAGGCGGTGAATATATTTTCAGTGGTAGTACACCTCACGGGGAGGTTCTACATGTTTAGCAGGGTGTGTTATCGTCTGATACTGACAAAATGGCCGTCGGTCGGGACGAACTCAGACAGGTAGCTAATCAGTCACTTTGAGCCGGCCTTGTGCGAGCAGACGAGAGCAGACTGGCGAATGAATCAATATGGCGGCTTTTAAAACCCCGTCTCTGCCTTGGATGTTCACCACCAGGGCAAGACGTGTGCCAGACGCGCGAGTTAATGTCAGGATTTGATTCGCATTGCCTTTTGTCTCGCTGCTGCGGAGCCTGGCTCGCCCAAGTCACGCATCTTTTCTTGTCGAGTGAAACTCGCAATGCCGGGGGAATGTCGCGCGCCTGGGGGGACGTCACGTGCCACCCTGGCCAATGCCACCACGGTAAGTCGGCAGCCTCTGACCACTGGTCGACCGATGACCTCCAGTGGTCGGTACGTAAGGACTGTAAAGCCGGGAGCAGGGAAGGGGCCTATCTCCGCCTGGTCACGTACGGACTACATGGCAATGATTGATGGCGCCCACAATTGTCTCTCTTTGCACTTGTTCGTCGTTGCCATGGTAACAGAAAACCCACCAGCTTGAGAACCTGATAGAGAAGATCGTCCTGTAACTTACAGAGAAAACATTCCGTTGGCCTTTGTCAAAGTTATCTACAGGTCAAAAATAAAATAAAAAACATCCATCCCATCATGACTTATTCTGTTTCAAAGCCTTCTGTAGTTCCAAAGAAAGCTGATAGAAGGCCTAAAATGTCACTTACTATCTGCACAAAAGTCACCTTTTACTTAAAATGTCATGTCCAGAACACGACATATCAAACGCTACAGTGCCATGGAAAGTCGCTAGGAGACCCATTATCGAACTTGACCTTCTTCTTTTTCCGGCCTGTATTTACATAACAAATACATGTATCAAGGTTCCACCCACAGCTCTCCAGCTTTGCTTTCCACAGACAGACGTATAGATACACAAGTGGGGCCTAAAACATAACCTTCTTGGCGAAGGCATTTAAAGTGACGAAATCTCTTATTTTGTGAAAGCAAGGATGAAAATAATACATCCTTGGTGAAAGTAAAGTTGCTAGGGAGTCTCAAACAGCATGTGTCATACAGCCGTATTGACGTGTAGAACGACGTCATGTTCATTATTTGCGTTTTGAAAAGCGCTTTGTTATCGGATCTACAGCTACAGAAACCATAAGAAAATAATAAACCCGTCCCTCTATCACGGGACAGAAATTTTGGTTCGGAAATTTCACCCCCTCCGTCAAAAAAAATCTTAACGTTATGACCAAAAATTGAAAATAACTTTAATATCGTCGTAAGACTTAACAAAACACGTTAACAAAGTTGGCGCCTAAACAATGAGTGGGCCGGAAAAAATGAAAGCTGGAGACAGCCCTGTTTCAAGTGGTGAAAGTGATTCTTCCGTAGAATTTTGCCACCGGGGTGACAAGACGATTATAGAAACGAATAACGAAAATACCCGTGCTTCTGTCCCACATACCTGTGAACGGGTCGTCATTTTACCAGTTAGTCAGTTTTCACATCACAAGACTTGAGATATTGAGATATTGAATGGGACTCTTCGTTTCCGAGCATTCAGTATTATTTACTAGTATCCAAACAAAGGTCATGCCAAGATTAACGTAGTTGTATTGCAGGGTTTTACCATGTTACGGACGGTAACCTTCCGAACCTTGCTAACGAAGTTGACCTTATTGTGCCACACCGGCCTTGCACTCATTGTCCTTTCACCCTTCACAAAAGCAACAAAGGGAAATTTCACAGCCACATGGTACAGTAACTAAACCACACCGAGGATAATTGTCGCTGTTCACGTCCTAAATGGCTTCTATGGTCCGAACATGTACACACATTTGTCAGCAGGTGTTTTCGGTGCGGGTAACATACAGTTGGCAGCTTGTGTATTAGTATTACTCCGTGTTCAATTGGCTGTTCAAAGTGACTAACACAAAGTCGCAACAGTAAGGTCTAGATAAAATGCTGTGTTTTCGGTTACCCGACCGGCCCTAGACTTTTGGGAGGGGCTGATGGTGGGAGTAGTCGACCGCTGGAAATATACATGTACCATATATAACATTATATACGTGTACAGTCAAACCTGTATTAGCGGCCACCTTTGCATAACGGCCACCTGCCTATAGTGGCCAATTTTTGTCGGTCCCTTGGATTCGTAATGATTAAGAAATAGGCTTAGCGGCCACCTGTCCAACGCGGCCACGGCCACACGATTTCCGGTCCCGCAGGTACAAAAACACTGCCGATAACGGCTACGCGGACCGCTGATCTATGTTTCGGCACGCGTTCGGCCATATACAGCGGCCGTATCGTCACCCTACGCCGGATTTAAAACCTCTTTGACTTATTTTCAAAACAAAACTTCGTAAACTGGCGCTACCCATACCCGCTGACAAACGATGTCATATAAGGTCAATAGACGACACCAATATTACGGAGGTTAATTGTGTTAAAGTTACGTTCTAATACACTATCACTTAGGTTAATTTACGTCACAAAAACTTTCTAAATAAATTGTTACAAAGACAAAGTGATATGAACTTCAGACTATGGTGGATTTTATTCTCACATTGATTAAGAGATAAGTCTAAAATGACGAGACTTTTCTTGTGAGTACCACATTAGCATAATGGGCGAATCTGACGTGTGAACGCGGGAGGGAACACACGAACGGCGAAGTATCAAAGGATACAAGACGAAAGATCAAAGAAATATGACGATACCGGTCTGTTCAGACAATATCAACAGTAGAACATTTAAAACTTTTTATAGCTTTTGTTTTCTTAATACATATAGTGTAAAAATCATTGCAGTACATGTACAGTACTGTATTATGTGAATAAAGATCAGTGGGTACTAGAACCATGTGTAACTTATTGCTTGTGGTCAATTAATCAGCATATTCTCTATAGGGGCCACCTCTCTATAGTGGCCAATTTTGACCAGTCCCTTGAGTGGCCGCTATAGACAGGTTTGACTGTATATGAAAAAACAGCCTAACACTCCAGTTGTA
This sequence comes from Branchiostoma floridae, assembly GCF_000003815.2. Lineage (NCBI taxonomy): Eukaryota > Metazoa > Chordata > Leptocardii > Amphioxiformes > Branchiostomatidae > Branchiostoma > Branchiostoma floridae. The sequence goes on along the minus strand of NC_049981.1, from coordinate 19,233,643 downwards.
ACGATTACAGCGCTTGTTACAACCCGATCTAGCTGTAGAACATAATTCGGCGCATTTGTTGTTGGGTTGTGATTGGTGGAGGCTCGTTGGACAGTAATTTTGTAGGGGTTGATGCACCCGTATTTATCAATACACGGTAAATCTCCTCAATACAACATCAGATACCTGTATTTCTCCACATCCACATCTTTATTGATACAGCAAAAGTGTGTGACATAACTTTGACGTCATTATTGTGGCTCCTGAATGAATTCAAGAAGACGGCTATTGAAGAAAGGCATGTACCTTATAGTACCTTATGTACTCATGAGTAGCAAGTGCGCGCACGTGCGTGTGTGTGTGTTTTAAATCTCTTTGTGTTTTAATCTGTGTGAATCTGTGTGTGTTTGTGTACGTGTCTGTTACTGTGCCTGTTGGTCACCAAGATAACTCAAGATCGGTTGGATGGATTAGTTTTATATATTTGCTGTGTTGATAGGTTGTGACAAAAGCTGGAAATAATTAGATTCTGGGCACCACCTGGCAGCTTTTCACGGTACTGCAGCGGAACATGCGGTTCTTGTTATTATGTTTGATTTGATAATATTACTAGTGATGCTTATTCACCTTTATCCGCGGGGTAACCTATATCCGCCGGCTGAATCATTTCGCTTTCTAACCACGGAGTGGTTGTCAGCAAGCAAAAAGATTGAGCCAGTGGAATGGTACCCAGGCTACTTCATACCATGATCTTTCGTAAGTTTCTGTTGCATGGGTTGAAGCAAGGAAATGATCATAACAATCGAGTCACTTCCTCGGATGTTGCTTAATTGGCAGAAAAAGCATGAAATGTGCGCTGAAAAAATGCGCTCTCGAAATTAATTGGCCAACTGAATTTTCTTGCCTCGCGTTTGGTCAATTAATTCTTTAAGGACGATCTATCAACGTTCTGGTGTATTTTCGCATTCCTCGTTTATTGCGACACGCTTTTACCAGATTTTGCGCTTGTATCAAGTTAGGGCCGTCTTGATCCGATCACAGGGATGACATCGTCTAAAAAGTGTTGCCTTCGTTATGAAATCGAATATAGGTGGTCAGGAAAGTTCTCGAAATGGCTTGACACACAGAGTAGGATGTACTGAACAATAAATCATTTTTTCTTCTTCACATCTTTCCTTTAATACTTTGGAAATCGACTTTGGCATTCTTTGACATCAGTATCTGTTTTTCCAATATTTTGTTACAAGTAACTGCATATATTTGTCTATTTGCAGCCGCTTTGTATGATTTTCAATATGGTCAAAAATTCTTCTATTTTCGAAACGGGAGTACAACTTTAGTTCCATGTACCTCTTATGCACGCATGTGTGCCAGGTTGTCACTACCGATGAAGGCCAAACTCGTTGTGCGTTAGCAGTTCAACTGTTCAAGTACGTTTTGTTCTTAGGAAATAATGCTGTGAAATGCTGAGAAATAATGCTGTGTTTCCCATTGCGATAAGTAGTAATTCTCTTATTTTTTTTCAAATTTCGCCCGAAGTGATCCAGCTAATGTAGTTCAATAATGTCAAGATGAAATGCATCAGGACACCGGAATTTTCAGTTATACAGATTTACAACATTGTAATATGACAGCTGTACTAGTAAATTGAACAAAGAAGTAGTGCAGTTTTGACTGCACATTCTTATGTCAACTGTGTTAAAGTTAGGAAGTCAGATTTCGATTACTAGCGTCAGATCGAAAACTTTATGACCCTTGCCAGCGGTCGACCCAAAAAAGGCTGCAGTTTCTGCTAGGGTCGCCGGGTAACCGGAAACACGTAATTCTATTTTCCAGGCATTTTTACTGTTCTCCATATGTGGGCCTGCTGAAAGCTTAGCCCTTGTTTTTGTTACGGAGCACGACAACGGGTGATCGACCTGACGTCACGACATAGGAGGTGTTCACCATACATGGAGTTGTTTGTTTCCTACTTTCAGGTGCAGTTGTCACACTTCAAGGATGATGATTACATTGCCTTAAACGTATTTTCCTGCTTCTCTCCTCGGCAAGGCAAACACACATATCGATACATGTATCTATCTATAAGGCCCCGTTCATGATACAAAAAATGAAACGGTTCTATCGGTTAGGCCTGGAAATCCGACAGCAAACGACAGGAAACGGTTTGCATTTTGCGTTCACAATGCAAACTTGCAAACCGTTTCAGTTCCTTGAAAAGGCATGGTAATGCACGGAAATGCGACCTCTGACCCCTGAGGTTGTTGTGATCTTGCCCAAACTTGTACTTCTGTGTCAGATTGTTGGTCTTTGATCGAACTTGAACCAATGTCTTACTGTATTCGAAGCTGGGTTCTGTTATGACATTGAAAATGCCTCTGAAAACATTGTGGTCCCGATATATGCCATGCTATGACATTTCCACTGGATCTGCTGACACATTCCCCTTGCGATATCAGGACTGCTGGCTCCTCACTCGACTAGGTGGCGGCCCGATAATAAAAACGAATTTTACAATTGAAAACACGGCCGAAACACCCGAATGACAGATTAAAAATTGTACTTTCCCCCGTGGCGCCCTCAAATATGAACGCACATGCCCGGATGTAAAACGGATCGCGCCGCTTTTGCGTTCATGATACAAATTCGCAATTCCGGATAAGGAAGAAACCGTTTCAATACTACCTCGCGAGGTGGTTCCGAACAAACCGTTTCCTATCGCTTCAGATCCGTTTCGGACCGTCCATGATGACAAAACTTATCCGTTTCAGCTGGCCTAACCGATAGTAACCGATAGAACCGTTTCATTTTTTGTATCATGAACGGGGCCTAAATCTCTTTCCGTCTCTGTCTCTTCTCTACGTACATCCTTATTCATATATCTCCCTAGCTCTTTCTCGCTCTCTGTCTTCTCTCTCTCCCTTTCTTAGCTCTGCTTATCTGCCCCCTTTCCGTTTATCTGTCTCTCTGTCTCCCCTCTCTAGCGGCTCTCACTTTCTGTCTGCGCTCTCTTCCTGTCTGCTTACCTCTCTCTCCCTCTCTAGCTCTCTGTCTCAGTCCTCTCCTCGCTCCCTAGCTGTTATCCCTCTTCCACTGTAGCTCTCTCTCACCTTTTGTCAATTTCACTGGGTGATGTCTTCTAATGCTATATCAAACTTTTCAGCCTTGTCGGAGGCGCGGAAATGTTAGGTAGAGTACATGATTGCATTGAAAGTACCTTCCGGCTTTCCCAAATAACACAGGGACACTTACTGTGGTTGACACAGAGGAAATCGTTTTCACTTTCAGAGAGGAAGAGCGAAAGTGTTCCGTACTTCTATCTCGCGCTATATTACGAGTACGTAAACAGCACAATCGAGAAACATCATGGAACAGTAGATCTAGACGGCGAACTTAAAATGAAGACAGCAGCACGGCATGACAATGGTGCACTGTGGACAGTGGGAATCGCAGAAAAGTGAACACTTGCGAAAGAGAGAAATAACATTGTAAACGTTGCGAAAGTAATCATCAGCATCAAGAAATGATATGATCTAAATAAAATAGCTGTCCGCAAGACGTCATCATTGCCACCTGTCCACACGTGCGGTATACGCTATGTGATTGGCCAATCAGAGCCGGCCTTTAACCATTAGAAAGCCTTTTTATTGGAATGATATGATGTTGGTATGAAAGCTATTGATTACCGAATTCATGCTTTTGAGCCATATGTATATGTACTTTACTCATGAGTATGTGTGTGTTTCGCGCGCGCGCGCGCGTGTGTGTATGGGTGTGTCAATGTGAGAGAGTGAGTAAGAGAGAGAGAGAGAGAGAGGACGTGCTTGCAAACGTGTCCGCACGTGTGAGTGACTGTTCAAAGTTCACTTCCTTCGTTTCCTCGTGTAGACCTAATCCTCTAAGCTGAAAGTAATCGTTGGGGCGGTAGGGCATCAACCGAAGTGCGGGGCAGATGATGAGGAACGGTAAACTGCGCTCGCCCACGGCTCGCCTCTTGGCCATTTGCCAAACATCGGAGAAGTGGAGCGACCTTCGGAGAGGCTCATTCTACATTCAGCAGGGAGTACTACACAAGAGGCTATGCCTAAGATACTTGATATACGCTGTAGATCACTGTTTCAGATTTGAACATTAACCGCTGATGGATGCTCGGCGTAGCCATTAGGAAGGCGGCAGCTTATAGCGCCCTGCGTTAACGTCATGCCAGAACGTCAGACCATCCGCAAAGGCCGCGGCGTCAGATGAGTCCTTCAAAATGAGTTGAGTCACTTCAATCAAAATCTACAAAAAAAAAAGGGAAATTAAGAATCCCCATCTTCCAATCTTATTTTGGGGGGACGTAATCGGAAACGCATCATTAATTTCCCTAGACGTTTTCCCAACAATGGAGCGCCAGGCCTCCACACAGGCGGTGATGTCAGCAGCACGGTACCTACCGAAATGTGTTGGTTCATCATGCAAATCGTAACGGCGGCGTGGTGCTGACTTATCGCTCTCGTAATATCGCGAGACTTTCGGTGAGTTCAGCACCTGCCATTTGGGCTTCTCGTCCCTTTCCTGAGTAACTGAAGGCATCTATCTATAAGCCACAATTACAGGAACCCAAACCGCAAGGCTCTGTCCCGGGATCAGACGTAACGGCATTCCTCCGATCACCTATCGATTTTTTCCCGGGTCTACTGAATGGCTGTTTTCCTCGAACATTAGAAAAATCAGGTGTCCCTCTGGGCCGGTTTGCCTTTGCTCACTCAACCACGCCGTTGCATAATGATGCAGATGGACACCAATAAAATCGCGCCAAACGCTAGTCCCATTACCGAGCCTACCTCATTATGACAGGCAGGAGTTAGTAATGTTGTGTTTCCGAGTAAGGTGATGAGCATATCAGATTCAGTAGGTAGGGCCAGGATTCTCTCTTTCTCTTCTTTCGGCCGAAGTGATCAAACAAATTGTAAAACTGAATTGCATCAGGATAATAATATTTTGTATATAATCTTCACAAACATACAAACGTATTTTCTACATCAGATATACATTGGACAAGCAGAAGTGAAGAAAGAGGTACCATGTTTGGTATACACTCTTACATCAAATGTCCACAGCCTTAATTTGTTCACAGTGTAAAATACAGGAATTTCATCAGATGTCAGATCGACAGCGGTCGTCCAAATAAGGCTAGGGTCGGCAGGTTTTTGAGGGTCGCTCGACTAACCGAAAACACAGGAATGTCTTTCCTAAGCCTTATTGGCTGACAGATCCCTCCCAGTGCCTACGGTCGACCTTGATCTCTATCCCACATGCATATTCCTTGGCCCTTCATCGTGTGATGCAAAGTGCGTGAAGTTACAGTATTCTTTGTCGTTTTTTGGGTGTTGGTTCTGTCACGATCTAATAGCACAAAAAATGTTAAATTTGCACTTTCACCTATACCACTAATCATCAACATACAATTGTCCTTTTCTTCGTCAGATTCGGTTGTCCTAGCCGTCATATGCTTAACCTTGACATTGACAGTGAAGGTCACAAAGATAAGACGATAGATTTTCTCACCGGATGCTACTACAAGGCCCAACCATATAACACGTCACTAGGTATTCTCACCCTCAACACCATATATTCCAACCTTAGACTTAATGAGACGAAAGCTATCTCCAATGTATACCTACCCCTAGCCTCCTCGCACATTTCGAGGTCATTATTTTTGGAGGGGTTAGGGGGAGCGCTGATTTGTGATTTTGAGCTAGCCCAAGTCCAGGCTTTGAACTTTGCAACCCGCCTACCGAAGAACGCGAGGCATTTAGACAGAACACAACCCTGAAACGTGCCACTAAGCCTAACCTAGCCCGTCATAGACTGATATAGAGAAGTTGAAAAACACCGGGCTGTGCTTTTCTACTCCCTCTCCCAGTCTTTACAGGTCCACAACTCCACAGTTGTCCACCCCAGGTGTACTACCAGGTTGTCACGGTGCCAAGTACGATGTAAGACGCAAAAGCCTTTGACTGATGTACAAATGGACTTTGTTCACACGCACCTCGGGCCACGTACTTCCCTCACTGCGCCTCGTGGCCGGTCGCCCCCATTTCTAGCTCTTATATAGGTACATCTGCTTGTGTTGAAGTGTTGGTGAGGGAAACACTAGCCAGTCAGAAACAGTGTGCTGTCCATGGTACTGAAGTCTTCGAGAGGGAAACACTAGCCAGTCAGAAACAGTGTGCTGCCCATGGTACTGAAGTGTTGGTGAGGGAAACACTAGCCAGTCAGAAACAGTGCTGTCCACAGGACAGAAGCGTTGGCAAGTAAACGATAATGCCCTATCCATAGTACTAAAGTGTGGTTAAAGGAAGCAACAGTTTGTTGCCCATAGTACTGAAGTTTTGGTGTGGGGACAGAAGCCTGTCAGAAACCGTGTTCAGTGTCCATAGCGCTGAAACATATCGGAAAGTAATGAGAACTGCCACGCGTACTGAAACTAACGAAGCTTCTATCTAACGTTGAAACGTTTACACACGTTATGATGTTTGGAATATGCTGCGCAACTATCCCTAACAGACACGCGTATGGGAACAGAACTGGGCTAGGCACGCGTTTTGACATGAATTCCACGTGACGTCATCAACGCGACACGTTTTCCGCAAGTAGCCAAACTAAGAGTAGTGCTCGATCTGAAGAGTGCTATACCCTCTGGTTTCATACGTTTTAGCACAATTTGGTTGAGTCGGTGACAAAAGCTTGAAAGACAAAGCGTTTGTGCGTTTTACTCCACAACAATCAAAGCAAATTGGACAATTATCGTCCAATTTATTGAAAACGTGACTTACCTTAAAAATGCTCGGACAGAGCAAAATTTGTAACCCATGGCGAGAAATATCAGTTCATGGTCTGTGAGTGTTTCTCTGTCTGAACAAAAACAACATCGTACACTCTGTATTAGAACTAGCTTTGCTTACACCATGACATGAGGATACGATCAGACCGAAAGTACGTGTACTACAATAATCAGTAGCGCACGACAACTGGTAGCACTGCGTTATGTTTCTTTGGTGTATTTTTGGCTAGTCTACGCATACCAGTCATTCAAGTACAGTATAAAACTGGTTATAGTTAAGGAAATCAGCATCCCAGTTTGTTTATTGGCTAATCACGATTGGCTTTTGACAGATCCAGTTGATAAACAAGAATTTATACTTTCCACTTTTTCCCTCTACGTTCAGATTTAGGCCAACTGACTTGATTAAGTGGATGGCATCCCCGAAAGAATTGCGACCATAGACAGTATCATGATTTCATTGTTTTGTTGAATGTATGTCTATGTCTATGTTACTTTGCTGTGGCCCATTGGTGGCAGAGAGCAAATAAAGATCACTCAAAAAAAAAAAAAATCATACAAAGAAGCTGCAAAATATTTTCGGTCATTTACCCTCCTGAAGAATTAAATTTCACAATGAAGTTTCTTTGCCTAACTTGTTTTTGGCATTAATTTTCGGGTCCCACTGAATGTCATCCTTATAATTAAATCAGTATGGCCTAATCATGGAGCAAGTCGAGATATTTCTGCAGGAGTGTCGGCAGCTTGAGTTGATAAACGCCCCCTGGCAGTACTCCGTTGTCCTGCAGAAGCTTTCTGATGAGACACCTGCAGAGGTGTTTGAGCTCGCAGGGGTTGGTGCACCTGTTCCGGGGCACCCAAGAGTTCCACCGGGCGTGCGGCACGGCTAGCAGGTCCGGCTCCGAGTCGCTGTCCGAGTCGCTCGGGTCATGGAAGGACGGGATCTGTAGCGGGATCTTCGGCATGGCTCGGCAGTAGATCCGTAGGCAGCGCCGGACACGGGAGGCACAGTCATCACGACCCTTCAGAAATACAGAGATGCTAGAATACATGATGTACTTTTGACCTCTATGCAACATTTTCTTCTATAATGGCAGTTTACATTGTTATTTTTCGTTATCACACGTATTGGGAAGTGTGCGTGCCCAATGTGGTAGCCATAACTGTAGCTGTCAACTTGGTAAATAACACCGCACTACTACTACACACGTCTACTACACACGTGTACCTCTTGAATACAGAAATAAAGGACTTCTTGGCTGTGATACCACGTTTTGTTGCCAGCTTCAATTGTTTTAACGTTCATGGTGTCTATTTTGAAAATCTAATGTTAGATATCTAGTTTTTTCTACACATCTTGTTTTTTTCGCCCTCTCTCTTAAATTTTTTAGTCCGCAGATGATGTCATTCATAACATATACTTGCTGTCACCTAACCTTGTACACGTCCCAGCACATAGCGAGGAAGAGGTACTCCACTGGGCACCGCCGACCGAAGCGGGGTGATCCGCGGTCCGGGTCCGCACCGTGCCGGAGGAGCAAGGCGATCAGCTTCGGGTGGGTACAAAAGGAGGCAAGGTGCAAGTAGCTGAACTCCCAAGGTGACTCTAACTGATTGACCAGTCGTAGCCTCTCACCCAATCTGTCATCAAACCAGGTGTTCGCCGCCACCCCTACGAAGTACTTGAACTTCTTCTGAAGTTGCCTGAGGTACCAGCGCGTCAGGAGGCCCAGATTATACCCATTAGTCTTGTCGTTGATGACGCGAATCAGACGCGAAATCGTATTCTCGTCGCTATGGAGAACGTCGAACGTCAGAACCCGCTTGACCAATGGGTTGTTTTGATCCAATTGAAATTTCCAGCAACAGCAGCAGGCCTGTTTGAGGAGGTCGGAGTACTTGGAGTGGAGGTAGGTACGCGGACCGACCGGGCCGTCTCTTCGTTCCGCAAGCAAAATGACTTTTTCCTCCTCAAACATTGCCAAAATGCGGTTGATGACGTCTTCTGTCTCATCCTGCGAGCGGACGCTCAAGTAGCCGAAGAGAATGGGAACCTCGCCATACTCATGTGAAAAGTATTGCAGTTTCAGTGTTTCCGTCTGGATCTCTTCCAGTACAGTTCCACGTGCTCGTCTCAGGGGTACGGGCTCTTGGAAAGTGTAGTTCGCCTTTACCTCTGTACTTTGCATCATACTAAAAATCTGCGCTAAGGTGTTCTAGAACCTAACGTTAGAGTTTTGCAGCAAAGACCTTTCTGACAGAATGAGATAAAAAATGGCAGAAAGGTGTTCCAGGTTTATGACGTGTTCTGACGTTACGACCAGCAGTCTGTAGGCCTAAGAGGCAACAATGACGTTGCCTTGACAACCAACGTCAACAGGTATTGTTTATTAGCCTCAGTCTTCTGGGTGCGGCCGGTGTTCGCTGATTTTGAGATTTTTAATCTCGCTTGTAGTAGCCCGCCCAGCATCCGACCGGACTCCTAGCGGAGAGGGCCAGTTATAACCCTAGACAGCAGAGTCCTCCTTGGTTACACCAAGGATACAGACTAGGAGCTTTTATGGCTGCGTCATCGAACTTTTCTGGGAATCAAAAAATCAACGCCGAACCACCCAAAGGGTCTGCAAAGGAGGCTAGTTGTTTGTCTCAAGAGATGTTTTCACAAGTGCTTGTTTGTTTGTTGGTCGAATGTTGGATCTGGTAGTCGTTTGCTGTGCAGTATACATGTAGTTCTGTCCCCTAAAATAAACATTTCACATTAATCATTATATGGTCTGTTCGGGGTTGTGAATTCAAGATAAGAACAAGCAGTAGTCATGACTTCAAATACCAGAGTTACCAACCTAGGATTGATATGTTGAAAAAAAAAATTGTATTTTCCCAGAACTATCGTAGAGTGGAATTTGTTATCACCAAGCACAATAGGGATATCTTCACTGGATAATTCTATAGAACACTTATAGAAACTGAGATGTCACCATATGTAGAAGATCTTCAAATTTGGTACTTTTTAGGCAAATCTGTTGGTCTGAGTTTTCCAACTATGCCACTGGACTATAAAAAGAATGAGGTGCCTATTCTGTCGCATTGTGCTAGTAACATTTTATGGTTGAATTGCTAGTGGACCACAATCAACTAATTTTCTGATAAAGGTGACTGCAATGCACACACTAAGCCACAGGAGGCGCTGCAAGCACAACGGGTCCATGACTGTTATTGCAGGGAGGGAGTCATGGTGGATAAAAGGATCACGTGGCCCTTATCCTCAACTTCTCTTCGATCATAGCAAGTCCCATGTTAGCCTCCAACGCAGGCCTTCTATGTGCGGATGGCATTAATTCTTTGAGGGAGCGCTGATTTGCAATTTTCAAGAGGGCCACTTGCCCAAATAACGGGGTAGCTTGATGCTGAAGGCGGACCGTCCAGACAGGCAGAGTCAATAAATAATGGTTTCCAGTTCTCAGGGATATTAAATGTGCTTTCAACATAACACATATCCCTGGACATTTATCATAACGATGTGGCAGACCGTTAAGCTTCAGTTATCACAACTATTGGACTTACGACACATTTCACGGGAAGACCTAGGTGGGTGTCCAGAGTCATTCCTCTAATTTCAGTAGAAGATGATGATGGTGACCTTAGAATGTCTTTGAAGCAGGCTTGCTCCATATGATGTCCTTGCTTCTTGTGGGAACACCTTCATGTATCATATATTATTTATCAGGTCTTGTGATGAAGGCAATCTATTGCCCTGTATCTTTGTTATATAGACTATTGTAGGATCTCTACGCAGTGTCATCAAAAAAACTCATCATCAAGGCCATGATTTGATTTTATAGATGACATCCTCTGGGGACCTCAAGACTGATGCGAGTGTGGGAATAAACAAAAAGTTAGACTGAAAAAACAGTTGCCTTTATCATAAAAATCTAAGTGGTTAGAAGGGTTGAACAAATGTCTTAACATACAGGATATGGTATGCTGGACGTCCGGACAATAGATTCTTAATCTTTGTTCTTTCACAGCTTCTTTGACCTTGGAATTGACCTAGGCATTTTCCGATAATTGTTCTTGCAATCTAAGTTATGCATTTGCTTATTTTGCAGCTGCTTTCCACAATTTACAGTTCAGTTGAAAATTGTTTGGGGGAAATAGCTGAAACTTGGTGTGCACGCTGATGTCATTGATATAATAATATCCACATGCCCTGCAGACTTGATACACATGTACCGTTTATCAGATATAAGTCTCAATGTACATCCCAAACACACTGGACTGTACATGTGCTTGCCTCCATTTAAGGCTGAATGAGTGGTAGAGATTGGCAAATAATTTACCAAAGAAGCCAGCCAGAGAATTTGGCTAGCACTTTTATGGTAACAAAGAAGAAATGCACACATGCATCATCATACTTAGGGCCGGGGCGTATTCTGTGTGAGATTGCTGTACAATCGTAAACTGAGGGCATTCTTAGGATAGTCGGATAGGAAAGTGTTGCACAATATATTCTCCAAGCCGAAGTTTCAGTAGCCAGGATTTCTTACGGCTGAAGCAAGCCTGAAGGTTACATAAAGCTCCTTGCCTGAAGGAAGGTGTCCTCGCTAGAAATCTACTGGTTGTATCAGTGCTGGGAGAACAGTTTTGTCACGGAAAAGATGTTAGATCATTGTTAATTTTGTAACATCCTACTTAGAAAGTCTACATGAAATTGAAAATATTGTACAACAACCTAAAATGACCGTGACTGTGTCGTTACACACACTGTATCACGACTGCCATGCCATGATTAGACACAAAAATTCTTCCTTTCTTTCAAATAACACATACCAGATCTGCATCAAAATTTACTGACTCATAATAAATCATTTTGTCAGGAATGTGTGTATTGCGTGGGTTCATATACCTCCTGTATCAAAGTCCATGGCACTGAACAAATGCACCACTTACCAGTAATGAGTCAACATTGAAATACACTGTCTAGACAAACTGGAGTGCCCAGCGGTGGAGAATAACTATCTAAAATTCAGGTGTCAGGATTATATTGTAGAAACGGGAAAAAATAATGCTGCTGCTTCCCCTCTGAACTGTAGGCTTGTCCGAACCATTGTTTCTTCATTTAATATAAGCTCAAATGTAGCCTCCATAGCAGGCTCTCCAGGAACTTTTGCTGGCCATTTCTTTTTGTACTGGGTTGCTGGCCTTTTCTGACGGCCGGCAGTCAGAAAAGGCCAGCAATCAGCGATCCAGTACAAAAAGAAATGGCCAGCAAAAGTGTATTATGAGCCAAAAAAGGTCCTAGAGAGCCTGCTGTGGAGGCTAATCAAATGGACCTGCAGGCCTGGCAGCTTTTCATTGGGGTCATGAGGGAAGGGGTCCCCCTGGTAAGATGAGACAATATGGTAAAGATACAGATTTCACTTTCATTGCTTAGCTATTACTCATAGATTGTAACTGTCTCTTGAATAACAGCCATGGCTAATTAGGTTGA
>NC_049981.1:19216754-19221244 GCF_000003815.2 Branchiostoma floridae | reverse complement strand
AAAAGCTGTCTAGATAGTGTATTCAAGATGTGAATCAACTCAGAAATGCTAATATTCTGATAATCTCCCATCAGATCTGTCCATGGCAAAGATGGTATCCAAAAGACTAAGCAGCATCCAATTGGCCCACAAGCCAATAGATATCATCTTTATCCCCCAACAGCTCTGCTTAGAGATTAATATTTTGGCACCAACAGTGAGGCAAGTCCTTTGTCAAGGAGTTTCAAGTCCCAAATTTGAAATGGTGACAACCCAGTTATATCTTAAGGTAACACTTGGGCCCATTGTATGATACCTTATTTCTGTTTCACCCACCTACTTAGTTAATTGCGTTTGGAGTTGCATTTCTACAAGTGTATGAGAATCATGATTCATTTTCAGATGTAGATTGGAGTCCATCATCAGCTGGAGAGGGATGCTGTGTGATCGTGAGGGCTTGTGTGATCGTGAGGGCTTGAGCAACACTACTTTTTCATCAAACCAGTGGTGCAGATGCTTTCCTGACGAGTTTGTTGTCATGTTCTACTGTAGTTACCTCCAGAAACGATTGACGAATATGTGTTAATTTTGGCAGTGAGAGTTTAGTCTCTACCAGACTCCACAGGTTGCTGGAAAAAACGTAGAAAAGGAACAAATAGAGGAGTAAGCCGGCCAGAGTACAGCCGGCTAGGGAACAATGCACGACCGTTAGGCTAAATGGTTACCAACTAATACATGGAAAACAGGTTTAACAGAGTATCAAACACCTTGCCTACAATGCAAACACCATGACTACCTGAAGGTTTGTGTCCAATGGATGTTTTTCTGGGATCCTCACCACACCCCTAGAACTCTTACCAGAGAAGTATGCAATAAATGAACATACAAGATTAAAAGTAAGAAGAATAAAGCCAGTTCTGTGGGGTGATAGAAAGTTTAATGAGCCACAGTGAATTGATTAGGAACACAAAGGGCAGCTCAATGGGTACGACACAACATCCACTGAACATAGGGCAGGGGTGGGATCTAAACTGTCTTGTACTGTTTCCATTTGAAATGAAGTTTTTGAAAACTCCATACATGGAAGGAGGTTGATTATTACTACTCCTCTTCTAACATGATACTGAAGTACAAGATTGCACAGTTATGTTCCACTGCCATCAGGTACACTCTCATGTTTGGTGTCTATACACAGGTGAAACGAGAGCAAAAATACATCAAAATCTCAACATTTCTGACATAAAATTGGTTATCCAGACAAATAAGGAGAGGATGATACGGAGGAAAGTCTCCAGCCTGTTAATCCTGACTGCATGGATTGCATGAGCCTACTATTCATTAGTTGATTTTACTTTCTATGTAGAGATGTGGGACAAGCTTATGTGCACTAGTGGGTTTGAAGGTTTCACTGTTTAATGTGTTACTCAGTATCATAGAAGGTAGGAGCAAATTAGTCCATATTTTCTATCTTATCTGTTGTGTTAAGCCTACACTTGGTTATGACCAACCCTGCACTTGGTGATGACCTACAAGACAGCATACATATGTCAGGTGTACATGAGGGGTATGGAGAGAACTGTACAGCTACACATACAGCATTGCAACTTTGTCTACAATATCATGATTGGACCCTAGTAGAGACATACATGTATGGGACCCTCTGAATTGAACTCTAGCATGATAGGAAAAAGGGACTGTGCCAGTGCCCATTACAGCTGACCACAATCAGCGATGACAATCTTCTTGGAGGTCTTTCCACTGCTGCTTCCATAGCCCTCTACCTTCTTCACCACATCCATTCCTTCCACGACACTCCCAAACACAACATGCTTGCCATCCAGCCTGAAAAGTTAAGAAACATGAGGTGATAATGTTCTAAATATCACTGATCATGTACATGGTAATTTACACTAAACTTGATACAAAGGGATGTCCCTGTGGCTCAACTGGTAGCAACTTCACAGTTGAGGTACTGGTTCCAATTAGTTGTTAACTAGGAGACCTAGTTCAAGTCCCAGGGGCAGGACATCTTAGGCCCACTTTACATACGCTTTTCGCGTCAGCGGTGAAATTTCCCGCTGTCGGGATGCCGCTATCCCGACCTCTTTAGACACACCACCCCGAAATCTGGCAGGACAACCACGGGAAAGTCTACCCGTAAAGATCGCAGTGTTTTTTTAGCTGCGTGCTGTCATATTGAACAAACTTTCATTTTTTGTTTGCGCACCGCTTCCAAGTGATTGAAAATTCAAATATGTGACTTGCATAAGAAATACAAGTCCCTGACTACGTTGTTGTTTTGCTGACACTTCCGGTAACTTCCGACCGCAAAATTTTCGATAAAAAATGCACTTTAAAACCCTTTCAAAGCTAACTGTTTAATAGAAGATCCATTTCTTTCAGTGATTACCTGCTAAATTATGGCTATGCACTGAAATAATCCGCTTTACCCTTACTCCCGCTGTTGGGGAGCCTAACGCGTTCTCTAAATAAGTTTGAAGTTGTTGGGGACTCCCGCTGAGCCTACGGGCGTACACTTCAGAGTGGACGGGAGAAAATTTGAAGACTGCGTGATTACGACGACTGGAACTTTCTTTATACGTGGCTCCTGCTCTCGCTAGTCCCGCTGTCGCGAAAACCGTAGTGTAAAGTGGGCCTAAGTTGGGGCTGCATGGTCTTTCATAAGGAATGTAAAATGGGGATTTAATACTCAAGGGGAAGGGCTAGCAACCTTCCCTACATACCTTGCTACAGACACAGCAAGGGAACTTGCTGATTTATGTTGGTATAGCAGTACTATACTACATAATGAATAAGATTAGAACAGTATAAACTTACCATGCTGTCTTTACAGTACACAGAAAGAATTGTGAACCATTGGTGTTGGGGCCAGCATTAGCCATGGACAGGACACCCGCACCTACAGAATGGCATGACATACATTTATGACAAAACCCCACAATACCTACAGTTACAAGCTATGGTATATGATCACAGATCTAAATACAATGAGAGTTCTTGTGAATTTCTCGTTTCTTTTCGGCATGAATTCTAAAACTAATTCTATATGTTTTCCTGCCAGCCTACTGATCCAATCTTCCTATCTTACCAGCCTCCAGCTATATGATCTTCCATCTCACCCCACAACATTGAAATAACTAAGGACACAGATCAACACAAATAGACCAAAAAAAAGTCCTCCATTTTCAATCAAACTGTATTGCTGAGGCCATATCCCTTACCAGTGTGCTTCAGCTGGAAGTTCTCATCTGCAAACTTCTCGCCGTAGATGCTCTTTCCTCCGGTGCCGTTTCCCCGGGTGAAGTCACCTCCCTGGCACATGAAGTCAGTAATGACACGGTGGAAGGACGAACCCTTGTACCCAAAACCCTTCTCTCCAGTGCATAGGGCGCGGAAGTTCTCTGGACGAGAAAAAGGTAGAAGCTATTAAGTATAATTCACAATGTGGCAGAGACTGCTGCAGAGTAAAACTGCACACACTAATACCTACATGGAGATTAGATATCCAGGTAGTAAGTTATGCAAGGTACAGTTCAGTTAGCAATATCTATCCAGATGCTTGAGAAACATTCTGCACAAGATAACTTCTCATGTAGTTACAAACAGGACAAAGGGTATCAAGACAACAACTACTACTGTCAAGTCTTCTACTGTAGTAAGACATTCCTTATGATCTAGGGAGGATGTCCCTGCCGACAGTAAACGTAATGGTTTGGTTCAAGTCCGGTTTAAACAGTTTTTTTCTCGTTACTGCCATGTTTCGAGTGTTGTCTACCATCTCAATTTGTGCCACTTTGGAGGTTTTGCGGCCTCAAAACTCATATCACAAGGAAAGCAAAGTACTACTTGTTGTTTTTACGTCCAACATTTCTTCTATGAACGAATTTATTCTTCCGCCGTGCTGCAGATAGCACTGGTCGGGGCAAAGGGGTAGTACAAAATGTAAGCGTGACTGCGTGGCATCTTATTCTATATCAATAACAAAATCTACTATTTTGTAGTGTCATAATGAAAATTAACTTTTGCGGTTTTCGTGACAATGAGAATTGACTGACGGATAAAAATTTCGAGCTGGCTAGAGTTTAAAGTTTGAGTTGCCCGAAAATCTGTGCAGATACCCATCTCCATTTCGAGTAGCCCTTGGACCAGCCACTACAGGAAGGGGCTGGTCCACTGGTAGTGATGTGTGTTAAACTTCAATACTCTTCCTCATTAGTGCCGAGTGCTAAGCAGAGAAAGCAGCATGTACCATTTTTACTATTTTAGAGTCTTTGGTATGACTGGGCTGGGCTGGGGATCGAACTCATAACTTACTGAATGCAAAGCGAACACCCTGCTCTACCCACTCGGCCATTGCACCGGATAGAGCCCTGTTTGTAATGTATGTGGCACACATACTACTGCAGGGGGGTCGCGGCAACAAGTTAGAAAAAGCACCAGTGATATTGCATGGCAATCAATCAATCAAGTCATGTCTTACCTGCCGTCTT
>NC_049981.1:19202582-19216654 GCF_000003815.2 Branchiostoma floridae | reverse complement strand
GGCGAACACCCTGCTCTACCCACTCGGCCATTGCACCGGATAGAGCCCTGTTTGTAATGTATGTGGCACACATACTACTGCAGGGGGGTCGCGGCAACAAGTTAGAAAAGCCACCAGTGATATTGCATGGCAATCAATCAATCAAGTCCATGTCTTACCTGCCGTCTTGGGGACAACATCAGCTCGGAGCTGCAAAACAAACAATCACAGAACATCAAACACAGGTACAGATTGGCTGGTGCTTGTCAGACATTCCTAGTTAGTCAACATACATGGGATCCAACATCTTTCTTCCACTAATCATGATTTTGGTGATTTAACAAGTTAACAGGTGAAAACAGCCAGCCAACATGTTTCATTGTTTACTTACATATTCACAGTCATATCTACCATAGATGACCACTCTGGGGACTGATCAGATCTGGTGATGTGTATGTGAACAGGTGGTCTGTCACCATTGACAGGATTCTTAATCCTTGAATCAATAGGACAAATTGTGTAAGGGACTACCAAAAAGTGCTCACAATGTGGTCCTTGTGTAGATGCTGTGACATGAACAATCCTCACTTATTCGCTTAGTAAAAGGTATTACAGCCATGCTTCTTAAAACAAAAAATTCCATTAGAACTGCTACTGCAATTTGAAGAAGAATTTGAAAGATCCATTGCATTGACTTTGCACAGTTTGAAGGGCAATATCTGTTCACTTGGCCCACACCTTAGTACTAGTAGTAGTAGTACCCACACCCCTGGAGCAGTGCCAAGTCATTTCATGATGAACCCCCTTCCAAGGCCTCATTTTCAGTGGATGGGCACTATAGCACTGCATCTATCCAGGTGTTAAAATCTCCTTTTCAACAGCTACTGTAAGATCCAGTAGTAGTTGGGGTGACTACTGACATAATTCTGCTTTGTCCCCGCCCTTGGAGCGTTGCCAAAACATCTTTGCAAATCCCTTTCAATGGCCCCAGTTTTTTGAGTGGGTGGGCTTCAATCTCCTATCTCTCCTCGTTACATAGACGGTAATTAGAATTTGCAGAAGTCTAAAATCTCGAAACAGTGGTCTTTGATTTCTAGCCGTGAAATTCTTGCAGCAAGAAATTAAGTATGAAACCGCATGAAGGAGTGTGGTGTGCCCGAGGGCCACAAAAAGGAGACGCTTTTTATGCAAATCACAGCAGAAAAGACCAGACAGTCACATGTACTATGATGTAGCGAAAAACTATGGTCCACTTTTAGTTTTACTGAACAAAAACACTGAAACGACCTGTTTAGTGAGAAAATTGGAAATTGCGCTTCCGTTCACGCAAAATATGTTCCCACCTTTCAAATATTTTTGCATCCTACCAAATTATGAGGGTAGGGTTAGTTTTTTGGGGGCAAAATGAAGTCATGCAAAAAGACCGGGCGTGAAAGGGAAATACAAAATCGCGAACACAAATGATATGAAAATTTCCACATAATCCTGCATCAAAACTGATAATCTTTCCCCGAAGACCTCGATATCGTTGCAGTCCGTAATTGCAACGCTTTAGGAAATCGGACATTCCAGTTAAGACGATAATTTCACCATAGATTTACGCTGAGGGCATGTAACAGTTACGGGGTCTTATCCAGGCGTGGTGTCGCCATGAGCGCCCATGCCACTTAATTTTTCCAAGACGTTTATCTGAAAACGGAGCAAATTCTGTAACTCACCTCCATAACAATACGCCCCAGTGGTGCACCATCGGCGGTAATGTCGAAGAAGACCCTTGGCTTTGCCATTTTTGTTCAGGTTTTGCCGGTAGCGGTTAGCTTCAGTCCTTCACCAAATGCAAAAGAGGTGGAATGCTCCGAAATGACCCAAACCACGTGGCTTATACCTGAGGAACCGCCACACCACGCTCATTAAAACTAAAATAAATCCGCTCCCTTGACTTCTCTTTCCAGTTATGCCTTTCGTTATCGCTGTCGTTATCCAATCTCAGCAAAAAGATAGAATTTAAAAACAAAATCTTCTGTAAATAAATTTCTATTCGTATGGAAAAGTGCAGTACCTATGATATACGATTTCGTTGATGGCACTATTTTTTGAGTCTGCTCAGGGATACACAGAACAAAAGGAGATATTCGGCATTTTTCGTGAGATTTACCGGAATTTGCCGAAGAAAACCGATCCGATCCGAAGAAAGGCGATAGCCGACAGGTGGGTTTACCAGTCATTTGGAAGTTCCAAGCGCGAACAGCAGGTGCAGACTTCCTTCATGTATTGCAATTTCATTCAGTAAAGGAAGGAATTTTATGGGAAGCTGTCAGTCACCTTTTGACTTGTCACAACTTAGGCCACGTTGATTTGATTAACGTTAACTGTAGAATGAGCACAAATATTCCGTAGATTGAAAAAAAAGTATCAGAAAACAGATAACTAATGCCATAGAATGCCAAGATGAATCTAAAGTCAAAGAATAAGATGTGAAAGGACAGAAAGAAAAAAAATCTATTGTTGGTTGGGGGAGGTACCAGTACAGAAATTTCCAGGTCCGGACATGAACCTGGAATTGATTGTCTGTGGAAACTTGAGAACTGGCAATACTCAAAACAATGGTAATTGGTCAATTTTGCTACAAAGGAATCTGTTTGGTGGATTATTGGACTCCCACTGCATTTTAAAATCCCTTCTCCATGTAATAAAGGCTAACTGTCTCTGTACCTTTGACTGTAGAAACTTGGTGCAATTGACTACACTCTACTTGACTTCGCTCTTGTTGTCTTCTTGGCCCCCCGGTTAGACCCCAAATGGCTTCCGATATAGTGTGTCCATTTTGTAATTGGCGAAACCTGTTCCTCTGTTTTTTTTCAGGTCTGTTTTTTTCGGATTGGTCCAAGAAGAAAAAAATGTTTTGCACCCGTATGATGTACTGGTCCCTACACCTAACTGTTGGTATACCATACTATGTGTGTTTAGTCCTATGTTCAACCTTCCTGGCCACTTTGATTTTATAGTATACTGAAGGCAACTTTTTTTTTTGGCCGAACTTTTTTTTATTCGCTCGCTCGCATCAGTTTTGGAGTTCCCGGAGGATGTCATCCATATAATGAAATCAACATGGCCTTATATAACACAAAAAAACAAGATAAGTAGTCATGTTTTCAGCTTTTCATGGCATGATTTATCCAATGAATCTCTTCCTTTGATTTTATACCACTGTTCTGATCATGTGACTGCAAATAAGCGCTCTGATTCAATTTGGTTTATCAGCAGTATGTGCCCCTGGAATCGGGTTTTTTAAAGGTCTGCAATAGCAAAACCTATATTATTTTTCTTGGGACTAATTTTTTTTTTTTTCCAAATCGGAAGAAAATGGGTCGGGAAATCCGAGAACCAACAAATTAAATTGGTGTGACCTAAGTAACAACCCCCATGGAGATCCTCATGAAAAAGGCTGGGTACTGGGTGGCCATAGCTACAGAGTGACACATGTTTCTACTGTTTGTCACCAACAGATGCCCAACTCAAATTACCATTCATCACCAGTAGGCCACCATCCATTCATGGGATGGATAGACAGCAAGGCATCCCAGATATGAGGCACACTCTGACCCCTCTTCCTTTGATGGCCCAATATCTGCATGCACTTTTCCGTAAGGCGTAGGCAGCCTATTTTGATTTCCCGTACTTTGTAAGAAAAGCCATCTTATTCAAAATGAGGTAACCACATTTTAAGAAATTGCCTTCCCTAATTTTAGAGTAATATTTAGGATTTTCTTTTGAATTCAGTGTAAAGCGTTGTCAGGACACCCATTGTCAAGATGCCCATGCAGACCCTCTCATCTGTAGCCTTTGTGCCATCCAGTTTACTATTGGGGCTGCCAGACCACACCACACATTCGCCCTTTTCCACGGTCTTACCAAAAGTCTGGACTATTAAATTATGAAAGCTTTCACCTATTAAATAAAAGGTCCTGAAATATGTGAAAATTCGCTTTAAACCAGTGGAAATCTTAGAAAATTGCAGAACAATCATTATCTTTTCATACGTTACACATTAGCCACATACACTGTATTAAATCCCAAAATGCTAACAATTTTACACTTAGACGACATTGCATGCATACATTTTGTTTATGTCAGATGTCTTTTTAGTCAAAGATCTAACTGTATCTTCCATAGAGCTGGCCAAATACAATACCTGCTAACATGGGGGCCTGCATGCCTTTTTTTGGTAAGGCTTAAGTTGTTTCATTCTTCTAAATTTGAAACCTAACCCCTCTAATTCAACATACAGAGCAAGCATTTCGTGTTGAAGCAGCTTTCGGTCGGAGGGATAGTAGTGGCTGGGATTTATTTCTCCCTTCACAAGGGAGGCAGCTATCGGTGGCGATAGGAATACGATAGGGATGTTTTAACCGCAATGCGTACCACCAGTTCCATTATTTGACAGCTGGAGATGACATAGCAATAATGTCATGACAGTGTCATAAGGGTCATTTCTTCTTGAGAAGGATCAGAGGATTGATCAAAAGCTTGTTCGTAAGAGCATTACCTTGTGTACGGAAATATAGAATCTTTGTAATAGCATCAGCAGCTTTTAGAATACAAAATCCAGCATCAATTTAATAACACTGGATCTCCTTGGCTTCACAAACATCTTTCCAGAATCAATGCATACATTTTGTTTATGTCTTCAGCATCTGGCTCATGGCTATCATTTCTGATTATTGGAAGGTAAAACAGACTGACTGCTTACACCCATTTTCCAACCCCTGTATGTTTTGAACCCCCTAACCCTAACAACAAGGTGACAAAACATACATTTTGGGGTGTTGGAACATAGGGCTATCCTAAACCAACTAGCCTCAAGAAAAACACCAGCACACACTTTCATGACAAAAGTACTTTTATTTGCCACTTGTTTGTGCATGGTAAGCAGTTCACGAGTCACAGCAGCACATTCAACAAAACAAACGCTCAGGCACCCACACTGTAACATTACTCTTCGATTCAAAAACTCAATAGAGATCTACATAAACACAGGGCGACAAAACAAGAACATCTCTATATACATATCAGTCCAATCAAAACACGCTTTCATTGTTAGAACTAGCGGTATTAATCAATATCACCACTATACACATATATATCATTCAACATGGCTACCTCACCCATCTCAATGGCACGTTCTATTTCCATGCAGATAGGATCTTTAACTTGCTGGATTATTGAGTTGGCATTAGTACCAAACTTCTTACTACAACACTAGTGTGTTGGGAGGTTCGCTAGGCACCTGTGATATGCACTCTTTCCAGCTTGGGGGATTTTGATACACCAAAATCCTCCATAGGGGGACATACACTATAAAAAGACATCTACAAAAATAAAACTTTGAACCCCCTTGCACAACCTTATGTGTACAGGGTTCTCTTCTTTGTAAGATACATTTTTCAGCTATGTCAGGAAGATGATACATAGGTCTGAAGATATACAGCAGGTGACTTGGAGGGTGAGTTTTTCATGGACACATAACAATGCACAAGTTAAATTTGTATACAGGAAGAGTGCATGTCCAGTACCCAGGCTTACGCAAGGTTGAATGATTAGCAAGTAATGGGAGCATTCCATTGTGAACAACCCACCAGAATGTTAGTGCAGATTAAAATTAACATGCAACAATTCTTTTCAACACAGAAGGCAGTTGATGGCTAAGGCAAAGTAGAAGCAACAAGACAATCAATGCAATGCAAACATTATGATACACATTGAGATGACTATTTCATATAATATTCCAAGCCAGTTTTGAAGACCTAACTATGGTCAAAACACCATTGTGGCCATATCAGACAAGAAATATTGCATACAGCAGTAAGCACATGAGCAAGGAATAAATCAGACTGTATTCAGTATCGAAGCAATGATAACATATCTGAAGGCAATCAATTCAAATGCTGGCTGGTGTAATTTCATAACCTTGAAATAGAAACAGTCGACAGAACTACAACCTGATGTGAATCTAGAAGTTGGTCTGAGAGTGTCTGTCAAATATACTCAGTTTGTTATTATCCAGGAATGGTAATTTTTTTTCATTCATATCAATCATATGTTCATTTTTCCACCATGTTACATTGTAAATTATGTTTTCTTGGGTAACTTTTCCCCAAACTTTCTGCACACAATAGCTGAAATTCACATTTATGATAATTATTTTCCTTTTGTCGCATTTTCCTTTACATCACAGTGAGCCAAAACTACTTTCTAGCCTGACATAAAGAACTCTAAAAACTTGTCTTGTCTGACTCAACATCCATTTTAGCCTGTACAAGATACTCTTGTTACATCTAGTAGATCTACCACCTTCACAGGCCCGTACATGTACAGTAGTGTGCTGTTCCTGCGACAAAGTGGGAAAGGGGAGGATTTCTGCAATGGTGAAATCAAAGAATGTGAAGTTTACATATACTGGTGGATCCTTATGACAAGGTAATAGTAATTAGTTTTTGCTATAAAATACTTGTAGTTGTAATGTTTGTTAACATGAATGACAATGAAGATGGTGACATTGTTCACTTTTTGGCGCACGCAGAAGGGGCCTCCTCCCTCTCTGCACAGGAACTTGTTTCAAGCAACATGTCTCTGATTGACATCTGCAGCTCTACATGGACCTGCATTAGCTTGGATGCCAGACTGTTTCTAGGGCCTGCACAGGACAACTCCTTGGCCCCAGGGCCAAAATGCACCTGAGAATTTTTTTCCAAAGGCACCCGAGTTAGACCCCAAGCAACAGCTTGTCAACTGGGGAACGGTGCCAACTTTGGGAGCAGGACGTATGTTTTTCTCCCAGCCAAAGGGATTGGTATTGCCTTGCATGGGGGTCTGGCATCCAGGCTAGACCTTCATGTGAGATGCCAGATGTGGCAAAACAAGTTTGAAACACACTTGGCCCTAACATTACTAGTAACTACTACATACTCCATGTCTAAGAATACCTGTGTCTGTGACAGAGACAGGGCTGTCTCCAAGACCTGTCCCTACAATCCAGCATTGAAATTTGCTTGTTGGGAATGAAAAAAAAATTACCCCGTCCGTGCAAAATATCTGAAATTCATGACATGAAACAGACAAAATGTATTTTTGTCATCTGAAAATCACAGAATTAAGACTAAAAATGAACACCATTGGCTTTCAAATTCCAACTGAATCAAATTTGTCTTTTCCTTTGCAATGCAAAACCATTAATCATCATGGTTAATGCCTTCCAAGGCCTGCCATGGGTAAAAGTGAGTGGGGCTGACAACAATGTAAAAGCTGGAGACAGCCCTTGGCTGCATTCATCTGAACCACTACACTGACAGGACAGTGGACAGAGAGACCTAGGTCGGGTAGAGAGATACCCTTGTCAAAAAGGACAGAAAAGGTTGTACTGCACAATCCTGCGCAATACTTCCATCTGAAGACATCCTCACTCAAGTGAACATCATGTTGTACACATTTTTGCTTCCCTTGATTTACAATCAGTTCCAAGTCACTGGTATTCAAAAGTCACTGCTAAAGTTCAAATGATACTACCAAACATTTTGGCATTGTAGTCCTTAAGATGTTGCAAATATAGGACCTTCACAAAGTTATGATTATCACATAAGATTACAATGAATTGTGGATAGCAATTGACTTTGATTCCCTAAAGTAAGTTAATAGTGCTCTTTTTGTCAGTTTCTGTAACATTTGGAAGATTTAAAGAAAATTTGTTGAGCCATTTCCAACAACTTTGGGCCCCACTTAAGGGACACACATAAAAAAATGTTTCTCAATTGGTTTGAAACATTAGGACCTGATTGATTAGTCTATAATTGAGTTAACTAAACATTGTGTATTCATGTATGCAATACTATGCAAGGGCTTGCCTCATCTGCCACAATTTGGAATGTTTCATTCAGGCCAGTATCTACTAGCAAATTCTCAGGTGTCTGCACAGCCCTGCCAAATGTTGGGAGTCATTCAACACTTTGAGACAGATGGTATGTGTGTGCAATTGAGGGCATCTGATACAATTCGTTCCACACACAAATACTGTATCCTTCTCATTGTTTTCACTCAGAAACATTTTACTTATTTTTAGACAGAGTTGTGTAAGAAAACATCTGAAAATGCCAAACAATCTACAAAATAAATGATTGTAGTGACTTGGAATTGATTTCGAGGATCCAATTAGTCTTTTAAATATTTCTTAACATCTTGGTTCACATTGGAAGGAAATTACAAAATGTACATAGCAAAAAATGTCTGTGGATAGCATTACAATCTGAATCTCTATAAAAGTAAGTTTTCTTTTTTAATTTTTTGAAGATGTAAAGCGCTACAAACTTGATAACAATGTGTGTTTGTAGCACACTCTCAAATAGACTCAAAGTAACAGTGGCTTAGAGCAAGACTAACTATGAGCGCTTACCATACAGGAGCCTCTATTCTTAAAATATCTGGTATCCATGGTGACAGTTACCAAGGGTCACCTTGCCAACATTCATCCATAATTGTCTGTCATCAAACCCAGCCTATAATTGCTTCTTGTGCCAAAGGCTCTTTGTGTATGACAGCCAGACTCGCAGTTCACGAGCTGCTGACTCACAATGTGACATGAACAACAATCAGTACTGTCCGTCATTTAAAACTACTTCATATTAGAATAAAATATCACATAAATTTCTGTATTGCTCCTTTCAAAGCAGCCAGTGCCAGCAACAATATTTCTTAACAAAGTTGTAATTTCTTACAGTTTTATTTTTTTTTACACAAAGAATCTAGCCCTAGAGTGTCAGTTATGGCCATAAAATATACATACGTAAAGGCTGATTCTAAGGAGCAGAGACAAACCTTACCATTCATAGTGAATTTAACAAGAGGACTCTTTCATCAATCTTCAAAATGCTTGTTAGGACTTCTCCTTGTGCCTGTGGGCATGCAGTCATAGTTTTTTATTGTTAGTCCAGAAACAAACTGCTGAATGTTTTTGATGCGTGACTTTTCAACATCATAAAAGGGTCAGCATGCCTGCTATACTAAGACACTGTAAGTTTTGCCTTAGTCACAACTTGATACCTTTCCTAGAATTCTTTGCTGATATGGCAGTTACCCAGCATGCCCTAGACATGTTTAGAGAGAGCCTGATGGGATCCACAAAGTCTTGTTCTGTTCTTGATCCACAATGATCCTGATCTGTTCACACATGGACGTCAGGGAGCCCCCAGCAATATTGGCTGAAAAGAAAACATCAAGGTTAAGTTTATTCCACTCAAGCATCTTGATCAGAAGCATAGTGGTGGTGCCCATCTTCAGTTCTATTAAAAATGACAGTAGGTAATTGTTATCGGCTGTGTACAAAGAACCTTAATAATGCAAACATCGTAACAGGAAATTAAACAGCATAGCTATCATGCAAAATACTGGGAAATTACCTTTTTAATACAACATTCAAACAGGAACCTCTCAATAAAATAATGAGTACAGAGAATGCAATTTGGCCCTAAAGCCAAAATTTAACACAAATCATACAAGACGACATACATTTCTTTTATTGATATTTTCTTTTTATTCCATATTGCACATGACTTTGAACTCAAACAAAGGCAGAATTGCTTTCCTTTCCTTTAAGTACCTATTCGTATTACTTCTGTCATGGATCATTTTTCACCAAGGGATTGGATCGGTTGACCATTTATTAAAGAATCAATACAAGAATCAAAATTCCAACTGTCCCTACTGGTTGGCCTGCCAACCAACAATAGGCAATTAGATTAGCATCCCCCTCAGCTCAGGGGTGGAACGGATGTCCCTGTGGCTCAACTGGTAGCAACCTGAGCACAGTTGAGCTCCTGGTTCCAATTACTTGTTCAAATCCGATTCAAATGCTGGGATGGGCATCTCGGTTGGGGCTGCACCTGTCTTTCAGTTACTAGAAGGAACAAAAAATGGGGGTCCTGTGTTTGAGGAGGTGCCCCTAAGGGGTAGGGCCAGAAACCCCTTCCAGTAAAAATATACCCTGCTACAGAAACATGAGGGAAACTTGCTGACCTAAGTGCCACTAGGCACTACAATGTGAACAACAATAACAACAACAACAATAGTGGCTGAACCAACCAGTGAAGTATCTGCTGAAGTCCTGCTCCAGCCTCTGCCCTTCCTCAAACATCTCCCGAGCCTGCTTATTGGTCAACTTCTCCCTCAGGAATCTGGGGTCCTTTGTCTCCCTACAGCCCAGAAAACACTTTTTATTACATGAAATTCATGAAAAGGTATTTTCATAAGTTAAAAATGACAGATATGACAAAAGTTAACAACAATTGCTCCTAAACAATGAGTTATATAAAAAAAATAAAGCTGGAGACAGCCCTGAGCAGGCCAGCAGGAAATAGCATGCAACTGCAATTATTTCAACAGCTGCAGATATTCACATTCTCATCATCACATTTCTAGTCTACATGCTAAATCAATGAAATTCTTCTATTGAGCTTGCACAATGTTGACAACATTAAACATTACTTATTTACCTATTCATACATAAATGTAACCATTGTATAGTCTATGGTTGGATATTGACCCCAAAATACTACACATTACTTATCAACTTATTCATACTCTTTTTTTACGATTAAATGGACAACAAAGTGAAATTTTGAACAGTGACTAAGAGTAGGCTTGTTATGGTTCAATGATAGAATTCAGCTTCTTACCCATCATTGACTTCATAGCTGTTATAGTAATTCAAACAAGCCAAGACAAACCAATAAATTTGCGAAATAAGCGTATTTTCCAAGTATCATACAACTTGACAGAATTATACATAAAATTCAACATCTCTATTAAATCTCAACTACATAAAGGCTCAAATATACACCGCGACAATAGCGATCTGACCAGATCTGTCAGAAAGCCAGACTAGCTTGCTATACCAGCCAACCAAGAATTAGTCATGTTTTAAACTGCTTTTTTAATTTTGCATGTTTCCACAGCGACTTTTTAGGAGAAGGAATCCTACCATACCTATAATTTCTTCCAAGCCATCAACCAATACTGATGTTGTGGTGCATTTTATATAAAACATATTAAGTATAGAAAAATGAAGAAAGCTATGATGGTGCCCGTAATTTGGCTCTTATCCAGTCATAAAGACTAGAAACAGCATTTTGCATGTTTCAACGAGAACGAGCTTCACAATGGGGCCCAGATCATTGCCTGGGGGATGTACACATGAAGTACAGTCAAGATCTTTAACTGAATAACAAACGTCAAGTCCTACTGATAATGCAACATTCATAACCCTTCAAGCTATCAAGTTAAGACAATCGCACCCATATAAAATATTCAATTGAATGGGTACTGATATTTGGAAGCAACAACATACATTATTCATAAATGCCTTTCTACAAGAAAATAATTTGTTCTTCTCAAGAGACATAAAAATGTAACTAAAATGATGCATTACAATGGAAGCAAGGGGTTTATCACAGAATATATTTAGTGTAGCTTCAATTTGACAGCCCAAGCCACAAATTAATCTGAGAACCAAGAAAAAAACTTACTTTATAGACCAAAAGTGTCAACTATCTGTAGTGACAAGATTCATGCACAGTTTGACATGTTAGTTGTTAGAAGGTTTGGTATTATGCACCTGATCTGCTTGGCGCCCTTCCACTTCATGAAGAGTACTATGGGATATAGCTGCAGGCGGTGCAGCCGCTCAATGGCCAGTATGTCTATGTCTAGGATAGAGTGGCGACTCTGTAAGGGAAGAGGATAGTACAGTTAGATTACAAGAATACATGGAGAAGCTTTTAGACACACATCTTTTTAAGTGTCATGGGCTTGATAATAATGGATTATATTTGGTACTCACAGCTGAACAGACTAATAGGGTCCCTAAATTGCTCTGACATTCACAACATATTGAACTTTACTAAGACATCTAAAATCATTCACATTACCAATACTGCCTAAAAATATATCAAATACCATTTAAAACACATCAAATTGGAAGTTCAAAGCCCTACAAAAGGATTCTGGAGAGCAATATGCTACTGTAAATGTAACAAAAATAAAATTAATTTGTCAGTGAAGGTTAGACATCCAAGTATTAAGATGTGCCAAATGATAATTACTCAAGCAACTGCATATGATTTTTCAAACGGTCCGACATTTCAGACAGCATTTGCTACTTTTCATTGCTGTTTTTCATTAGTGACTGGATGAACTTCAGGAGTTACCGGCACCTTACACACCTATTATTAGGTATAATGCTATAAAACATATATACTGTCTCAAAATATAATCATGCTATCATGTGCTGGTTGAATAATATAACAACATGTGGCATTTTGCTACTTTAAAATGTTCCATTCTAGATGTGTTTGAGTTCAGTTTATTCCAAGATGTGGTAAGGCATCCTCTGATCGTGCCTTGTGATGGCAGAAGCCAATCTATGACTTGTTATGGGTTATGGCAGTTCCCAGACTAATTAGTGTTTACATGTTGCCATGGCAGCTTTTCATACACAGATGCATATACAGTGTAGCACAATGCAAAATGGCAGTTCATGACAACATCCCATCCCCATATGTTTTTTTGTTCGTACATCTGCACCACCTAGTGATCTTCATAGGAAATACTGCATCAGTACACCGATGAGATGGCACAGTGGCCATGGGGTTGTTGACTCAGAGCCTGGAGGTATTGACGTCAAATCCCTCACATGTCCAAAAGCTGTGCACTTTCCTCACTCAACTCAGGTGTAAACTAGGAGTACCTGCTTGGGATGTTTCTCAGATAGGACATAAAATGGAGGTCTCGTGTTTGAGAACAGCCACACCTCAAGCACGTCCCCACCAAAATAATATCAACAGTAGGGAGTGCATCAAATAAATCTGTCCGAATATGCAGCTTGTACTCTTCAGTACAAAACTGTTGTGAAATGCCTTGGTGCAGTTTACCAGGTAAACAATACAAAGAAAGAAACAAAATCACCCTTTCACAGATCTCCTTCACTGCTGCAGCCGTGGTGCATTCAAAGGAGCTGCCGCGGCGCCGGAAATCCACAAAGATGTTGTCGGTGAGACCCTTCTCCATGGACTGGGGAGAAACCTTCATCACCTCTGGGATTGAAATGAAACATTGTTTAGGTCTTATACACCAAATTAGGCTGTACCATTGCATTCAGTGGATACACACCTTTTATTGCTGTATACCCGATAAACAAACAATTTGGAGATATTTTGAGAAAGAGGTGGAAGGATGAGGCAGTGAAAGAGTTAGGGCTGTACTTACCTGGCACACACTTGGTGAACCTGTCTGTGTTATCCAGTACCAGTTTGTCTGCCACGGCCTCCCACACAGGGCCCAGCAGGACCAAAGGCCGCGGCACATGGTCTGTATTGGGAGAGAACAATACATTTTAGATGTTCAATAACATCCAGTTTCAGTGGAACACAAGAAGTTCATGTTTTCTGTGCCTTTTGTAAGCTGTGTATGAATCATTGATATCTGTGGATAGGTACTGGCAAAATGAAGGGTGAATTTGATTATGGACCACCTGGTAGGTTCCTGTGGTACTGCAATAGAATTTTCAGTTTTAATATCTCGTGTTGTGGACATGCTAGGGTCATGAATTTTCAATGGTAGATAGCACTTGGGCTCATAAAGATTTAGTATAGGTTGCCACACTCTTGTGCACAACGTATGTTGTTATGAGAGTTGTGCCTGTAATCTGACATTATCACAAATCATACTGTCGGAACTTGAAGACAAACATAGACATCAGTGTATATTGATGAACAATGACACATGACTTACAGTCAAGCCTCTCTACTCTCTGGTATGATGCAAGGCTTCCATCTGTAAATAAAAGGCAACGGTCACATAAATTGTAAATACTGCAAAACACAACACACTCCACAAAGCTGTTGCTACCATTTTTCATGGAAAAGCTTACTCTTGTCTTGTTTAAAGGTTTCTTTTAGAACACAAAGAGTGGTTGAAATCAGGGCTCACAACTATGAGTAACACTGTTTTTCTTGCTTATAGAGCTATATCTACATGTATGGCCATTCTTC
>NC_049981.1:19196142-19200973 GCF_000003815.2 Branchiostoma floridae | reverse complement strand
TGATATCTGTGGATAGGTACTGGCAAAATGAAGGGTGAATTTGATTATGGACCACCTGGTAGGTTCCTGTGGTACTGCAATAGAATTTTCAGTTTTAATATCTCGTGTTGTGGACATGCTAGGGTCATGAATTTTCAATGGTAGATAGCACTTGGGCTCATAAAGATTTAGTATAGGTTGCCACACTCTTGTGCACAACGTATGTTGTTATGAGAGTTGTGCCTGTAATCTGACATTATCACAAATCATACTGTCGGAACTTGAAGACAAACATAGACATCAGTGTATATTGATGAACAATGACACATGACTTACAGTCAAGCCTCTCTACTCTCTGGTATGATGCAAGGCTTCCATCTGTAAATAAAAGGCAACGGTCACATAAATTGTAAATACTGCAAAACACAACACACTCCACAAAGCTGTTGCTACCATTTTTCATGGAAAAGCTTACTCTTGTCTTGTTTAAAGGTTTCTTTTAGAACACAAAGAGTGGTTGAAATCAGGGCTCACAACTATGAGTAACACTGTTTTTCTTGCTTATAGAGCTATATCTACATGTATGGCCATTCTTCTCAGATTTTCTTAAGTTCAATCACAGAATACAGCCAAAACTGCAGATAACAGCCACTCAGGGGACCAATAAAATCTAGTCTATAAGGACAGGTGGTCACTATAGACAGGATTCTTAATGCTTAGGTAAATGGGCCAAATCATCTCAGGGATAACCAAAACTAGGTATATCGGCCAGGTGGTCCTTATATAAAGACGGTCAGTTGTACAGCTTTGACTGTAAATAGATGACTACAAAATTTTCTGTAAAACATATTCACTGTACATATACAGACTTTAAAACTCTGTTCCAAGATTCTAGCAGGTAGTTCTATGTGAGGTGAAGACTGTATCATGGAACAGCCAAGATACTGGGTTAGCGGATTTGAGTTCAAGGGGCTATGGGTTTGATTCCTGGTTTTCCTGACTAGATGCTGTGTCCTTAGGAAGGCAATTAACATGACTTTCCTCATTCCAGCCAGGTGTAAAAATGGGCAACTGTCTTCAGTTGGGGAGGCAAAAGGCAGTAGAAGGAGAGGGATGGACTCTGCTTTCCAATACCGAGCCCTAGACAAAATGGATAGCAACCCACTGCCCTTACAGCCTCAAAAAGGCTCTGGGACTACCTTTACCTTTACCTATGTGAGGCAGAGGCAGACTTACAGGAGTCTTCAGTAACCAGGGATGCCGAGGGAATGTCCCCACGACTACCCAGAATGCTTCTGAGCCATTTGCAAGGAAGGCTTTCATGAGAAGGACTTCCGTAGGCTGAAAGAGAAGGTGAGTCTTAGGAACAGAGACAGACAGAATACAGGACAGGTGTGAACTTCAGGTGAGAAACACAATAAAAGTGCAGGGCTCAACATGCCTCATTTCTGGACAACAAGGTTCTTTGTTCACAACCAAGATATACACAACAGTGCCGTCATTTTGGAATTATGAAAGTGATGACTTTTTAGCATTCTACTTTTGATCTTGGAGAACAACTGTCTGTATATTTGGCAAGGCTTTATGTTTGGGATCACATTGTTAGCAGCAGCATCTAGCTGGAATGCAAAATAATACCAGTCAGTATTGACCTGAGGAAGGTAACAGACGGTCGGAAATGTCGGCTTGTTGCAAATACACATGTACCTTGGTTGTGACTTGTGACTTGTGAGTAATCAACCTTGTTTTCCAGTTATTTACCAACCAGAAGAAATTATAGGATTCATGGATGACTAATGTCTGTTTTATTCTTCCTTCATGTAATTCATAAAATTGAGCCAGTATTCTTTTAGCTTGTGAAATTACAAGTTGTCCACGTTTCTTTCAGAAATTTCAATTATCTAAGGCAAATAGACGAATCCCATAGCCCCGCCCACCTCTGTCATTGGTCAAACTATTTAGGGTCAAGCTATCATTGGTTGAACTGCCGGTTGTGATTGATAGTCTCATAGGTCTATTGCACGCAACTGATGGGTATATCGAGCCCTGAAATGCCTTTACAGAAGTCTTAATAACACTGCTAGAAGACTAGATCTGAATCTAACAGAAAGAACAAATCAAGAACACCATAGGAAACACAGAAAGGTGGAGTCATAGCATTAACTCAATGAGTCATGTTAAAAAAGGAATACTTTAGGGAGTTAAAGCAGTTATGTGGACAGTGGATTCAAATGTGGTTACTGTAACAGATTTAGTACAGAAAAATTAAATAAGGCAGTAAGGATACAAAAAGGACAATACAATACAGAAACAGCCTTTAAAGCAGGGCTGTCTCCAACTTTATTCTTCCTGTCCCACTCATTGGTTGGGTGCCCATTATGTCGATTTTTCCTGATAAATCTGTCATTTGAAGCTTACAAAAAAACATTTTCATTCGATGACATGTATGTTGTATAAATTTTTTGTCTGCCAAGTGATATTTTTATGTCCCAACAAGAAAATTTTCGACCCCGGATGGAAAGACGGGTCCTGAAAACAGCCCTGCTTTGAAGTAAAAGTATACAAAGCACTATAAGCAGAGGCAGAGGTTACTGACCTTCTTGGATTGGGATCGATTCGCTGCTGACGGAGTCCGACAGCGACCCCAGCTCCCTGCTATCCTTCGAGTTATTCCTCTGGTGCTTCTTCCGGCGGAAGAAACTGCGGCGAGCCGTGGCGGAGTTGCGGCGTGCAGACGCACTCTTCAGTTCTTCTTCTCCAGCGATTTCTGACATGCTCTTCTTGCGAGCAAGCTCTTGCTCCAGGCTACAAAATAACAAAGGCTGGCTAAACTTAAGTATATCACACTTAAAAACCAGATCAGTTATGTTACAGGAAATAAGATGAAAAAACTAACTCAAGGCTACAAAATTAAATCCATTCATAAACTGAAGCACTAATACATGTCCTCTGAGGGTGTATTTTGTAGGCTAGAGCAGCAGTTGCATTTTATTGTTTCTGTCCACATTTGAAATTAGTGACAGTGAAAATTTGATAAATTAAACTTAACAATAAACATGTACGGGGCCCAAAATCAATTTGGAATAGGTGCACCTAGCCCTCAAATTTAGATGCACAGAACGAATCTTAGGTGCACCGCCTAAAATAAAGTGTCAGGGGAACCTAGCTACAAACTTTACTTATAATGTTACCCACAGTATAAAAGTAGGTGTACAAAAGTACATATGCACCCAGTATTTCGAGCCCTATAAAATACATTACAATTTCCTTACGCAGTCTTGCTGGGGATCAGCCCACACTCTATCTTGTTACCCTCTTCATCGATGGCCCATGCTTTCCATAGTCCCATCATGCCCTGGGGCATGGTGTTCTCTACAAAAAGAATGTCATCCTTGCGCATGGTCAGCTCTCCGTCGTTCTCAGCTAGACGGTCAAACAAGACTCTGTGGACGAGTGACAGATATGTCAGGTTTTGAACCCGTCATTCATTTTATGCAGTATGTCTCTATGTTAGCAACGACATAGCCATTAGCCTTTAGTTGTCATTAACCACACTGTACCAGAGACGCCTTGATCTGTACATGTATGAACTTCACACAATCTGTATTAAAATCCTCCACTTTCTCTAGTTGGTTGCCTCCAGAATGTGAGAGCATACATGGCAAAGCACTCAGCTCCAAAGGCAAAATTTCACAAAGCAGATACAGAACTTCTAGGTTTAGAAACAACACTTGCCATTTTTTACAAAACTACTGAATGACAACTGATCTTGATCTTTTGTCTTAAAGTTGATAAATAACATAATAGTGTACACCAGAGAATTTAATACCAATTGTTAGACAAGCCTCAACCCAGTGCTTTTGTGGCTGCTTTGGTATGGTATTGAATGTGACTTCATTGTAATCTTTTTAACAAATCAAATAAACCAGTTGTTCATTCATTCATTGTCATAACAGGAAAATCAGAAATATTTAAGGGTACTATACCATACCTGATATAGAATGCGTCTCCTGGCAAGTCCTTTATCTTCTTGAATTCTGAAAATAATGATATTAAGATTTACTTCAGCAATAGATCAACATATCACTAATAAACTAGTTCTGTGGAATTTTCCCCTTGTGTGATTTTATCTTTCACAAGTGCACAATAAGGAGACCAGTCATGGATTAGAACTCTATACCTGAACAACCTTAACTGCAGGGCCATCGTATGTGGAGTACTTACTTGCAAGGTTGTACTGTGCCAGGATGGTCACCTTTTCTGCAGGCTTCATCAGTTCCATGGTGGCCTGCTCAGCAGTCGCCTGGCGCAAGTTTACGCCATTAAACTGTGGGGAAAAGCAAAATAGTTCTCAAATACAAAATGTATCGAGTTCCAAGAACTTTCAAAATCATACCGAATACAGTCAAAACTGTAGAAGTGAACACATATAATTACAGAAGGACCACATGGCCAATGTAACATTTGGCAGTCCCTTTTTCATGGCAATGTAACATTTGGCAGTCAAATTTATAATTTTTCTGATCAACCCAACCCAAGATAAGAAATCCTGTTTGTACTGACCACCTGTCCACATAGAACAGATTATATAAGTTCCGAATGGTCTTTGCCTACCAGTGGACTAGCCCCCTGTTGTAGTGATTACACAAAGCTGTGTGGCCTAGGGCTATAGAAATGAAGATGAGCCATTTCACCATTTGGTGTATGCAAAAATGACTTAACCTTTAGCTTTTCAGCATGGTCTGTACGTTTCATTTTGGATATAAAATTTTGTAGAAAAAGATTGTTTTCAGTTTCATCCTACCTCGAGGACTTGGTCAGCTGGGAAGAGCCCAGACGGCCCACTGGCTGG
>NC_049981.1:19193718-19196042 GCF_000003815.2 Branchiostoma floridae | reverse complement strand
CTGTTGGGCTTGACCTCTGACACAAAGATCCCACACCGCGTTTCCACCCACCAGACTGATGCCGAGGTCAGCGGAAGTTTTCTTGAGGAAGACGAACCTGGGCTCGCTGGGCGGGGTTGTGATTGTCTCTTCTGGGATGACAGGGCTAGAAGGGGGAGGGGGGCAAGAGTGACCTTTCTGACATGAAACAAAATAAAATGACAGCATTCTACATACTGGTACCTCTTGTGCCTCTCTTGTTGTAGAAATCGAGAGGTCACACTGATTTGATTGTTTGAACAACATCCACGCACATATAAATTTTTGCCATTTCAAGAAAAGAAAATTGACTGTGACTGTAAACTGTACCAAGAAGCTGCAAAATAATCATATATGTATGCCACAAAAATTATCAGAAAGCAGATGTTACTGTGCAAAGTCTTCCAAACTCAAAGATGTTCTGTCTGTTTAACCTTCCTGACCACTTAGATTTCATTATAAAAGTAACTCTTTTTTTGCAAACTCACATCAGATTTGGGGTGCCAAGAGGATGTCATCCATAAAATAAAATAAGTACTAAATAAATTAAACAGAAGCAACAACAATAACTTAAAGAACCATTGCAACCAACTACACAATCCTTTGCTTTGTAAACAAATGCAGAAACAGCAACAGAAAACAAAGGAAAGTAAAGAGGAAGACATTTACAACTGCCTGATGTAGAGGCCAGTTCCTTGAACAGGAGATGTTCGTTTGAGGAAAGCGAAGGCCCTTTCCTTGATGGGATAGCTGTGGGGCCTTTCTAGCGCAACACTGTAGGAGGGAGGGCTACAGGAGGGAATAGAGACCACACAAAAACAACAGAAACACAGGACAGGGAATACAATTAGAAAGGCAAGAAAGACAGCAGAAAAGACAGCTCAAATCATACACAGAAGAAAAACAATCTGAAACTAAGAATTGTGCCAACCACAAATAAACCAGTAAACACTATGCAGGTATCAACTCTTGACATTAATTGATTTTGACCTTGGAAAAGTTAAGACTTTGATTTATGGACAATGATTTTGTTTTGACACCGCCCATTTTCCTATGTTAGCAACTTTGTCTTATATTAATGTGATTGTATAGTTTACGATTGTTAAGTTTATGTACAGTATGTATGTTACAGTATTTCTTTTTTTAATCTTTAGTTGTTATGATTTTGTGAGAGCATCCCATGGAAATCAGTTAGAAAGGACCATCCTAAAGATTCATAAATACATTTATGAATGAATAAAAAGTAAAGTGGTGGAGCTTACCTGAGACTCCTGGCCCTGGGGGTGGTCATCCTGCCAGACATGTCTGGCTGAGGGAACTCCTGCAGAGACCTGCTGGGGATGGGGGAGTTGGTGCGGGTGCTGGCAGGAGTGCCAATAGGAGTGGACCGCCCACTGGCTGTGGGGAGGCTGGGGGAGAGAGACGAAATAGCAGTAAGCTTCAATGTTTATACATACTTAAACATAATGTATATAAAAACTCTTCTCTATCACAATCATACCTTTGGATAAGAAAAAATTGATGAGTAATTTTGCACAAATCAAGGACTTCTAAACGATGTCCTCACTTAGAGCTAGTGAGTTGCCTACCACAGGTTACAAAATCACTAAAAATAGTAGAAAATTTGATGTTGTGCATGAAAACAATATGCAAAGGTCTGCATCCTTCCAAGAAATAAGGCACCACTTTATCATATGGAAGTTCTTTTCCCATTTATCTAGGCAATAACCTTAAATAGAGTATCCATCTCAACTTTGGCAACAGCCTGTAGCACCTTTTGAATTTTGAAAAGTTTATTCAAGTACAGTACCTTCACTGCAAGTACAAAGCTAGCATTCTCATTATCTCATTTCAACAACACAGAATAGAGCATAGAAGGGAAATTCATGTAACATTGTAGAAAGCCTCACCTGGTTGTGCTGGATGTAACTTTTCCTTCATATTCTGAAAAGTGAAAAGTTTCTTTTAATATCAGCAGTAGCAAAAGGCAAAAATTCTTCTTACAACTCATAACAAATACGTATGCTGTAGTGTACAAAGCTACCACAGGGTCCTTGCTCCTGGATTTATACTTTCTTTGTCATACTGTAATTGAAAACTGCATTCTTCTTACATTCCTTGGCATCATACATGTAGCATAAGGCAAATTTGCTGGAACATGGGCAACAAAAAGCTTTGTTGATGCTAATAAACAAACAAACAAAAAGGCTGGACACAGAGAGATGTTGGCAGTCCCCACTCACTTTTAGGGTCATACTGCACCAGCATGGTAATCTTGTCCCCCAGGTCTGACTGACTCAGGACCA
>NC_049981.1:19191495-19193195 GCF_000003815.2 Branchiostoma floridae | reverse complement strand
GAGGAGGGGAGAAAAAACACCTCTTACCAACCTCACTCAGTACATAGGAAATACTGTCTTACTTGTTTGGAAAGCAGTATCCTGGAAAATTGGGGAGTCAGGAAAAAAAGTCACAAGCAACATACCAGTTTCCAAGGACGTTTTTGACACCCGGCATCGTGTGTTGCTGATGGTCCTGGAGTTGGAGGGGAAGCTGATTCTGCTAGACTTGGTGGCAGGAAAGGTGTTGGTGCTGGAGTTACTGCCGGCAAATTCCCGGCTTCCCATTGAATGGTGGTTGGGCGGAGAGGTGTAGATGCCGGCTGCGGGGTCATGGAAGGATTCGAAGCTGTGCCTCTCGGGGGGAAGTCTGCCTGGGTGGATTCTGCTGTGAGTGATGGCGATGTCGTAGCTGGGAGAAGGCTCGTGTGACGGGTGAAAGTCCCTGCGCGATACAGGACTGTGGGAGGAGCGCCGCTCGTCCATGGGATAACTGTACTGTTTCTGGTACTCTGGAGGAGGGTGCCTGGGCTGGCTGGCTGTGGAGGGACGACTGTTGGCAATGTAGACAGGAACAGTTGGTCTGATCCGCACAACAGCCGTGGAGGCCGCTGAAGCCGGCATCTGTTGCGAGCCTGGATTCAAGTATCTGGTGATATCCGTTGGCACCCTGGGGTTGATTGTCTTTGTTGACGGGGAAACTCGTGGGGAAAGCATTGCATCCAGGTGGCGAGGGTGTCCCTGAGGAGACACGTCAACAGTCCTTTTGAAGGTTTGTCCTGCAGGATCAACGTAATAAGTGAGTTCCTGTCGCTGAGAGGGAGCAGACTTTGGCCTCTGACGTTGTCTTGACTCGACAGAATCATCTCTCACAGAAACAATGGAATAATCCACACTTCCGTCGAAGGATGCCGTGGCATAGTGGCTTGTTGGCACATGGTCTCTACTAGGTACTGAAGGGACAGCGTCCGGAAGCACTTTCTTCACTGTAGACTGGGGCGGTGTCTGGCGGGGAGAAACGGTCGCTGAAGATGTGTTTGGGCTGGTGGGAGGGGTTAACGTTGCGTTTGAGGAGTCAGACGACTGGTGAGCGTGCATATATTTTGCCATAAAGGAACCGGAGGAGTTTCTTGATGGCGGTGTAGGCGGACCACCACGCTTATACTCCTGCGGAGAAAAGTGACCGATAATACCTGGCCTTTTGGGAGGCAGTTTCCTTCTGTCACTCATGTAAATGTTGACGTATTGTTTCTCAGCAAAGTCTGTAGGCTCTCGTATCTTGGGCCAGGTGCCACTGCTAACTTTGGAGACCTTTTCCCGAGGGACATTACTTGGAAGAATGTTGGTGGTGGCAGCATGTGCGTGAGTGGGCTGGAATGGTTTTTCAAATGCAGACTCGGGAGGGGGAGGGGGGCAGGGTGGTGGAGCGTCATAATCTGTACACTGTGGTTCCTGGATAGAAGCATGGTGGCAGTCCAGAAGGCTGGGGTGGAGGGAATCGGGGTGAGAATCGTGTATGGTGACACGGGGAGGTTCAGGTCGTGGCGGAGGCTGCTCATGCAGAGGATGCTGGGAGTCCCGGGAAGCGGAGTGGTGGTTGTCGGGTGGGGGGAGGAGATGAGGATCCGGGGACACGTCATGCACCATGGGAGGGGGCGGGTAAAGGTCATGCATGGAGTGGTAGGAATCCTGCTTTTCATGCATGGAGTGGTAAGACTCCT
>NC_049981.1:19188095-19189816 GCF_000003815.2 Branchiostoma floridae | reverse complement strand
TCGTCATGGGAAAATAAATCGGGACCGAGAAAAAGCGGTCGAAATGGCCAGGTGGTCGCTGAGAAGAGGTGGTCACTCGGGCAGGTTTGACTGTACATAAACCACACCATAGGGCCCCATCTGACACAGCTTGCTCTAAATTCTCAAAATCAACACCAGAGCCTCTAGTCAAAGCATCCGCACTTCTGTAATGCACCCTAATCTAATGAGGTACTAAGTAGATAATTACTCACATTAATGATCCTGTCTCCCACAGACAGGCCCTCCTTTGCTGCCACTCCACCAGGAACAATGTTACTGATGAAGATCCCGGAATCAAAACTCATGCCAATGTCTGCAATGAAAACAGCACTCATGAAATGCATCTCAAAATCCTTTGCTACCGTATGCCACAGGGTCGCAAAGTACATTTCTGGATTCCGAAGTTTTTACACTTTTTGACTTAAAGTACTCCCCTGCATGGATACTAGACAAAAGCCTGCATATGTACATTCACTATCATTATTGTACAAACTTTATTCTGTGACATGTACACACAAAGTTTCCTGTTTTATTCCTTAATTCCAATTCACTATAACAACTGTTGCTCCTGTACTGATTCCATGGCACCAGAGGCAGACAGCTATATATTTGCAATGGTCATTTATTCTTACTAATCTTAGGACAGAAAATCAGCTTTCTCATGCCGAGCCACTTCTTCCAGCGAGCTCAGCAGGGAAAACTGAGACTATTACCTTTTCCACCCGTGAGGTTCAGGTGAACTGGCTGCAACAATTTTCCACTTGACAGACGTCTTCTTTTAACAACCTGGGGGAGCAACAAGCCAGAACCAAAAGCTTAAGTCTGATGAAAAAAACAAAGAATACTGTTTTTCAGCTTTTATTAGAAACATGACATTCAAAGACATATAATAACACTACTGCCCACCATATTGATGACCCTGCCGCAGTTCCGGACAGCCTGCAAGGCGGTGCTGCGGTCTGCATTGGTCAGTGGCACGTCGTTAACTTGCAACAAGCGGTCATTTTCTCTGCAGGAAAAAATCAGTACTTGATTACATGTATAAAATTGTAATTGTAAGATATCACAATATTTTGCTTTTGTGAGTTTTCAAAAGTAAAATCAGTGTCAATTTTCCCTGACTGTTGTGCAACTCAATGGAGATTGAGCATGAGTAGGATCAAGATGCCAATTCTATGCAGCACATCCTTTTGTCTATGTTTATAGGTTCTGTACCTGAGTCTACCGTCCACCACACTGCCCTTGTTGACCTTGGTGACGATGATGGGGGAGTCGTTAGGACTGTGGAGGTCGTCACTGCCAACTCCAATGTCAAACCCCAGCTCCGACATGTCCATGTCACTCTGCAACACACACAACAGTCACACATGGCTCTTTTTAAACACAAATGGTTCTGACAGACCAAGATGGTGAAAAGCTGAGTTTATTTCATTAGAATTACTCCAACTGTCCAATCCTATATCCCTACCCTGTCTCTCTTGAACTCCACAGTTTCCATCTCCCACTCCTGGCTGTCTGCATCGATGGCGGAGTCCCTGCTGTGATGGGCCATCAGCTGCTTCATGCGAGCCTCCTTCTCCAGCATACTCTCCAGCCGCTCCCTGGGGGGAGGCACAGCAGAAACAGGGACTCAATGCACTTCCTAACTAAATCCAGACAGGGATGTCTCCAGCTTTAAATATTTTCTGTCCAACTCATTG
>NC_049981.1:19185025-19187516 GCF_000003815.2 Branchiostoma floridae | reverse complement strand
CAGCGGTACATTGCTGTTTTAGGCAGTTTCTTTCATTTATGGCCGCGTTCCTCTCGTCCTGGAATGCTTCTTTCTCTGCCTTTAGCCTGCGATTGTCCTCCTCTGCCTTTTCAAGACGACTGATGGAGGTACTGTATTTAGCCATCAAGTCTGCATACCGTCTCCTCACGGTGTCATAGTCTTTCCTTAAATCATCCAGTTTGTTCACGGCAGTGTCGTACATTTGGTTCAGGATCTCGGAGGAGCCACTTTCCCGAATGACCTGCCGCTGTTGGTTGCGCAAGTCCTCCATCTCCTGTTGCTCTTCCTCTCGGATACGCTTCAACTCGCTCAGTTCTTGAAGGTAGCGATTCCTGTCAGAGACCGCTTCCATCTCGTGCTGTTTCAGAACCTCCATCTCGTGTCTTAACTCTGTCTGTTCGTGCATGAGTTTGTTCTCCAGGTTCCTGTGATAGTCTGCCTCCTTTATTGCCTGGTCACACCTCTCTACTGTATTCACGTGCTGTCGCTTCAAGGAATCCAGCTCGGCCATCGCCTCAGAGCACTGTGCATTGATCCGCTCGTAGTCATGGCTACTCAACGGTTTGGAGCCGCTCTCATACACTTTGATCTTCCTGCGGAGATTGTCCCGCTCACTCTGCATCTTTTGAAGCTGCAGGCTAAGCAGGGTGATCTCATCACTCTGGGCGGGGTGGCTCCCCATGGTGTTGTGCTTGGACCCTTTGGACCCTCCGGACATCACGGGTTGGTATCTTCCACTGCGACCTACAAGGAATTAGGATAAAGCAGTCAGCATGGATATCTTCCAAAACTTTGTTCCAAAACTCCTTTTAACACATAAAAAAATTCCAAACATTTACTGACAAAAATAAAATTTCAAGAACCTTGTTCACTTCCTCAAACCTACTCATTGCAGAAAAAGTGGCATACTTCTTTCTTCCACTGCTACCAAAAAAGAAGTCAAATGACAAAAACCTTACATTTTTATCCAATAGCAGTCCTTATTAGAAAAGTCACTTGTTTCACTCGTCACTATTGTTAACTGTAATCTTTTTATATTTCCACTCCATTTTCAATTTATTTTATTTTATTTATCCAGGGACAAATTAAACATACTGTTTCATGTTGCAATTAGCCCTTGGGCAAGAACTTGCAAATAAAACTCAAGTCTATTGTAATGGTGCAGCCAGCTGCTCCTGTAGGTAAGCATGCAAGTGTCTGACACAATATATGTTTATTTGAACCTTTATTTATTCATGAAAAAGATTATGAATCCAACATGATACTAGATGATACTAATCTGTCATTGTCATCATAGACTGTAGCCTACGAGGGGTACAAATCTGTTTTTTTTCTTTTTGGACGGGACCTGAAAAAAATCAGTGGACTGGATTTTAGACCGATGAGAAAATGAACAGATTATACCGACAGGCTTTCATGTGTTTGGCTTTACAGTCCACAGGCAACAAGTCAAGAGCTTGTGATATGAAATTGATTTAAAAAGATGAACAAAATGAACTGCACAGTTTACCAAACAATGAGTGAAATGAAAAAAAAAGACAACTGGACATAGCCCTG
This sequence comes from Branchiostoma floridae, assembly GCF_000003815.2. Taxonomy (NCBI): domain Eukaryota; kingdom Metazoa; phylum Chordata; class Leptocardii; order Amphioxiformes; family Branchiostomatidae; genus Branchiostoma; species Branchiostoma floridae. The sequence continues at coordinate 19,185,938 of NC_049981.1, read as the reverse complement.
GTGAGTGAACTGTACAAGCTAGATCCCGTCTATGTTGGTCTGCAGGATGCCAAGGCACCACTCTGATGAGTAATCATGGCTGTGCCACTGTACCCCTCAAGTGGCCAAAATTTCCATTGATTTATGTGTGTTGAGGAGACCCTGATGTGTGGCAGTGCCCATTATCCAGCAAACTCCCAGACAAAATCAATACAGCACAATACAGGCAGGGTCTGGAATACCAGCAGTAGCAGGGCTCAAAGTACTGGGTGTATATGCACTTTTGTGCACCAAAAATAGGGACTGTGCTAGACTGTGTGCACCTGTGCACTAGATGTGTAGGTTACACAAGATAGTTTTCAAACCTTGAGTCACAAAATAAGATAACACATTTGTCATATTACTTACATTGTGCATCCAAATATTGTCATATTACTTACATTGTGCATCCAAATATTTTTATGTGCAGCCACATTTCTAGGCATGTACCTATATTCCTAAGAATGTATTTGGAGCCCTCCCTGAGTAGGTATCACCACAGCACTGAATTACTTTTTACAAAGTTGCAGAACATGAAATTTCAAGTATTGACTGCATGTCCATGGAACACTTCTGTGATACCATATTCAGCCAGGAGATATCATTGAAACATCTATGTGACACCATATTTACCCAGGAGTTGCCATGTTTACCTTACCCTGCACTGTCAGGGCAGATAATGACATACAATTTATACCGTCCATCTATTTATCAAAGTGTTGATTTTCCCCATGGGTAATGAAAGACCTAATTTAAATCCACCCAATCAGTCACTTATAGTCTCAACAATGAGGTTATTGACAAGTTAATGTGTAGAGGGGGATTGTGAAACAAAAATTAGCTTGGCTTGTTCTCTTAGTTCGCGATAGTTCACAGTAGCGGTATACTGTACAGT
>NC_049981.1:19179919-19184925 GCF_000003815.2 Branchiostoma floridae | reverse complement strand
AATCCTTATCATTGATATATGACTTGACCACACATCTTCATAAGAGTTAAGCAATACACATACAAGAAAAAACTCATCATCTAGTTATCAAATTCTCCAACTGCTCCTGGTGCTTTGTTGACCTGTTTATATGCATACTGGGAAAAGTTGTGGAACACTGAAGCTGTATTTCATAACATTATGATTTCCCTTGTGAACAAATATTGAGCTTTACAGGCTTTTGGATAGAGTTATTACAAATCACACTTTTCATTGGCACTAACACAAGATGATCACTACTCTAGCATTCTACCATTTATGTCCATACCAACAATGTGTGGTGGACAAGGCTGGATAAGGTTTTACAGATTCACAGGTGTAGCTCCTTAAAAAAATCTACTGGCCCGTACAAGCTTTCCACGGAAATCTAGATGACAATATTTCTATACAGTGCAGCTAGGTTCACGGGTGTCTGACAAGCTTCTAGGGCTGGTCAGTTGGGCAGCTGCTAGGAGCGGGATTTAGTCAGGCTAGCGGGCCAATATAGCTGAGTATCAGCCTGGTAAGTTTACCTACTAAACTAACCGGGCTGATACTCAGGCTAGACCAATATCTATCCATGGAAAAAACCCTCAGAAAATTCACAGTGTCAATGGGGCAAGTACAAGAGGACATGCACTTGCCCAATCTGCACTTTCACTTGCCCCGGGCATTCGGACTTGTGTAGCACTGGTGGAATGGTCTCGGCCCCTACCTTCCACACGACGTACATTCATTGCAGCCTGTTTCATTACAGCAGTAAGCTCGACTGACACTGTGGAGTGGAGATAGCGAACACACACAATAGCCCTGACGATCACACAGACAGCCCTGGATATTCATAGCAGTCTTCTTATCACCAGGATCTATTCATATCACAGCCTACAGGGCCAGCAGCTGATGGCTCTAGGTTACCATCATTATTTATCAGGCGTGCCAGAAGCCCTCTGTACTTAGATAGGGATTACACCCGCCTTTCCTGCCAGACTATCTCTCCTACATCTGCCACTACACACACACTCAGAATTTGCATGTCCTTTCTCTTTATACCCCCGTTCCACTATATGCCGCAACTGCTAAGCAACCGAAGATTTGACACATCACTCAACGAACTTCATACTAGATAAAGACCAAATGCTTTTACATCTGTGTGTTTCAGCACTACGCTATATTTTGTGACTACCACACTAAGTGAGGACCACCGACTAAAGTAATGTTACTTTGCTTGTATATACTGGTGTAATAATGTCTGATGACATATGAAACATGATGTGGCCTTCCAAACTGACACAAAATCTATCTGATTTCATATGTTTTAAAAAGAATGGATACCCATAGTAACTAACTTAGAATGCCAACTTTTTACTTAATATTTTTAAAATCTCCTCTGTAGAAGAGTGAAGAACCCCCCACCACATTATCCCGCAGACTAGTCGCTCCACTACATTGTTATTACAGTATCATTATGCTAAAATAAAATCCTTGCTAGGACCCTGTTGTTTTGTTGTCTTTTATGTCATATTCCAATTACAAAATTTAAGGGTAGCAAAAATCCAATTTTGGTCACTCAAGGGTCGCTCAGCAATAGCTATCTAGTAGAAAGTGGTCCTTACTGCATAAGCAAGCACATGATACTGACCTTCCATGTCAAAGTGATTTTATGCCATCATGAAACGAAAATGAAAGTGTTACTTTGATAGTTTGATTATCATAATCACTTGTTAATAGACACTGCAAGCCATTTGTCCACTGGCCTGATAAGACGTACAGATCTTAGCAAGTCAAAAGCACCTTTTTGGCTAAATAATTTTACATTTGAACATGAGACCGCTGACAGCTACTTCACTTATGGGTGTTGATTTACATCGCATAGAAATGTGCAATAAAACACTCGTTAGCTCTAGCAAAATATCAGATTATTCTCAAATAATGAACCATCAGTATATACATGTATACTCGTGGGTATATCTGTATTTTTGTGTGCATGTGTGCTTGTGTGTGTTTGTGTGTGTGTATTTCTATGCATGTGTGCACGTGTGTGTCTGTGTGTGTGATATGTGCATAGATATTCGTATTTTTCAAGCAAGCCATGCATACATGCATTGCCTGAGGCAACAGCATGCTTAAATTACATGAATGAATGAATTATGTTTTTTTTTCTGAGACAAATGAGACAGATTTGTTGGCAAATTGTTATCAGGATACAAGGTATTTCCCATTTGTGAAGAACAAGGGATGCCTGGAACAGCATTATACACAACTGAACCATAACATACTTTGACAACAAGAACATTCTAACCTGCATTAGAGAATGGGTGTGGTACAACTTACGTGCTATGGCGTCCACTTATGATCAAAAGTCGGCTCAGAATACCATCAAATGGAAAGACTAATAGTAATACTCTAATGTTGTGTCAGGAATAACAATAGAGTTGTAACGAGCCATGTTCAAGCTGCCTGGGGGCAAATTACCCTTTCTGTGACGGGATGCAGAAACACGATTTTCAAACCTGTGGGATGTTTTTGTCTCCCCGGGATATTTGTAACAATTCAGGGCTTGAAATACTCTGTGCATAAGCACTTTTGCACACCTAAAACTACACTTAATTTTTGACTGTGGTCAGATATTTGCATAACGTTGTATACTAGCGATATTCGTATACAGCATATTCTTGACATCAAGTGTCAATATTAAAAAAACCTTTGTTACATAACATATTTAAGATTTTGAAGCTGACTGAAGAATTGGGGTTCAATGCAATTTTCAAAGCTGAAAACTATTTTGTCAGGTTGTACTGACTTTCTGCTTTATTCTGTGCACCCAAACAACATTTTTTTGGGCACCTAAATTTCTAGTCAAGTGCACTAGGGCACTTATTGGCAAAAATAAATTTCAAGCCCTGGTAACACTAATATAGACATCACGTGCTATAACGTTACACTTCAACGATAATGTAAGAAGAAAAACTACTTTTATCAGCCCACCATTAATGTAATGTCACAATAGCTTTACACCCATCTAGTAAAGGCAGCGAAGCTATATAAGACAAGCTTCCACTGTCCATTAATCAGACAGAATAGCTGATCAAAGCCGACTCGGTCACAATGAATCCCACATTTGTACCACAGCAATACAGGACTCCAATCCAATACGGGTGTCAGCGGACAGAAAGCAATTTTCCTGTTACAATCCCTGGGATTTGCCCCAATACAAGGTGGTCAACCAGTTCATGAAAATTTCATCACAGACTGAGCAGAGGTAACACAACAAATCCGACTGTTACAACTTTGCAAATTGCTTTCCGTCTTAAATCAGTTAATGTCCGTGATGTCCTCAAGATTACGAGTCTTGCGAGAGGATGGCGAGGAAGATGGAATGTTCTTGAACATCAACCTTAATGGACCGGGTCCTCAAGCAGAAAACGAGGAGATCAATGACCTTGATGAAGATCTATTTTCACCGAAAACCACCCTTAATGCGGGTCAGTGATTTCATACCAACCACATCCACCATGCTCTCCTCCAACCAAGGTCGAACTGTCCCTCAAAGTCAATGTTGGCAGCATCAATGTTTGCACAGTGATTAACACAAGGTTACCAACTAATCAATAGTGAGCATAAATTTTACAGATATCTTTGTAAATTGATAACATCTAGTATTCTGTGGGTGCAGCATACAAAAGTAGACAAAGTGAAATGTTTTCAGCAAGTCGTGCTATTTTAGCAGAATGCTTTACAATGAATGAATATCACTGTTGTGATAAACGTTTATTGCAAATTCATGCCCCTAGGCTAATGGCAAATGAAGAACAAATATTAATAGTGTACAAGCATAAAGCAAAGCATAAAGCATACAAGTGAAACAAAAATGAATATATGTTGCTAGCCTATAAGAAGTTCTGAATTAGCGTTACTAATGCCAGGTTTGACTTCTACTTTGAAAGCAGTAGAAAATAAAAAGGCCCCCATTTTGAATGATGAGTGGGTTGGATGAATGTAAATGAATGATGCAAAGTGTTAACATTTGGTTGGATATCAACATGAAAAGGTCCTCACAAAATCAGGTGTAAACACAATCAGAATAACAAATTTTCAGCTGTAAAAAGTAGATTTTTTACATTCCCTCTAGACGTTTCACAAAATTCTTTACACGACTCAGAACAGTGATAAATTTGCCAGCAATAAATTCTAACCTTTCTACAGGGATGTAAAGTTGTCTACTATAGCTCTTAATCCATCACAGCAGTGATTTTATTGTTGAGAATCATGTGCCCCACACTTCCTTCTTTCCGGCACCATAAAACTGGATACAGCGTGAGAGCGATAGTAAATACGTTAGAAAAGAAAACTGTGTCCTACCCAGTTGTTTTGATGAATCCTCTGTCTCGGAGTCTGTCTCCGTACAGGTCGAAACATTTGACTGAGAAGAGCCTGTAAGAAGGGAAGAAATATACTGTACTAAGCACTGATTACTTCACTCACTTACTATTACTTCACTACACAAAAATCTACACATCTACTTCTTTTCAAAAATACCAAAGGCCTTCAACATCTGACTTTACCATCTTGACACATACTTACAGAGCATACTGCTCATAACACTTTAACTCAAATACAATTTGTAGAATCACCAAAACTACACAGAGAAAATAATAATGAGATAAAGAGATGAACATCATACACATAAACATGAACATGAACATCACATTGACAGATTAAATGCCAGCCCGAAGCATCCGCCCGCACTGCCGAGGACATTTCCCCCTTCTGTTAACCCTCTCCAGGAAGGGCTGTAACGGCCGTGGCCATCACACTACATCACTTTAATGCACGGCAGCCACTTCCAGCTGAGCAACACGCCATGCTTCAGATCTAAATACCATCACGGCTAACCCGTTCTGAACTTGGTTCCAATCAATCTCCACACTAAGACAACAGATCCTTCTAGCTTAGAACAAACCTGTCAGAAAGCAACCAGCCATCCTTAC
>NC_049981.1:19176849-19179819 GCF_000003815.2 Branchiostoma floridae | reverse complement strand
CGACACAACTGCGAATCACGTGGCTCTCTTTATCCCGAGCACGAGTCCTTTAAAAGCATCTCTCTATCTCTCACGTCCCGTGTTATTTCTCAACAGCCCCATTCCAACCTTGCCCGGTGTCCAATTGACTAGAATCACATTCTGCTGGCACATCAGTAATCCCGGGTGATACATTTCCCATCCCTCGCAATGATGAAGTCACACTTCCGTTGCGACACCTGCCAGTGGCCACCCATCGCAGCCACACTACAATGTCCCGTATGCAGACGTCAACACGAGTGCAACTTACACCAAAACAGACCCAGGGACAGAGACACCTGCGTCATCTGTAAATTCAATAGATTGTGCAAAGCTCCACCCGACAGATCGATATATTCAAAACACTCAGCTTCAGATCAAGGACAAATTGAATATATCACCATTGCCCTTTACTCCTGAAGCGATCTATCAGGAAAAAGCAGGGATAAGTCATGGGAAGGTGTGATTTATTATACATCAAATAAAGCAAAATTTCATATCCTAGACAGAATGAAAATGAATGTTTGACAATAATGGTATAACCACAGAATCTGTGGTTGATGTTTTTTTGAAATTTCAACTGCTGTTCAATGACTTGGCTTGAAGTCCTGGAAGAGGAAAATGTCGGAAAAATCGCAGCATCAAAAGATGTGATGTTCCATCCCATCATCCATCATCATAAGCAACAGGCATGCATAATTAGGTGGGTGAAACGGAACCATATAAGGCTAATTCTAAAAAATACTATTGAAGCAAAACTGTAAATCCTTTAATCTGCAAAAATATTTTTCCATCACAAAAACTACCACGAAACACAACATTTTCCTTATAACTTGCCTTATATTTGATGCCCACTTTCTGCCCACCAAATGGTGAGTTAGGCGCAGGATTTGCTCTAAATCCCACAACAGTCCCAAGGTTCATTTGCATACCAAATCGTGCCATGAGGGAATATCCTATGTTCTCTCCCTGCTAACTGTACAATTGGCAGCAAAATTGGCAAGTGGTAGGATAAATAAGCATGTGAAGTCATTCAAATGCTTCTTAATTTCTTTTTCCTTTCTACTACTAGGGACTGTTTCTAAGCTCAAAATTTCTACTTCAAAAAGTCAGTTCTTGATCTTCCATCTTTTTATCTATCTGTGCTTTTGAGTTCAACAGACATCTTTCACTGACAAGTGATATCAAACTTGTTGGATTATATGACCCAAAAGTTTGGTGATGGCTTAATGTAGGCTTTTAAATTAAAGATCAACTGAGTCAAAACAAATAGGGTAGATAGTACTTTTGTCATATCTAGATCACTAAATCAAAAGTCAGCACAAAGATACAGTATAATGTTTTTATGTCATATCTAGATCAGTAAATCAAAAGTCAGCACAAAGATACAGTATAATGTTTTTATGTCATGTCTAGATCAGTAAATCAAAAGCCAGCACAAAGATGTTTTTTATGTCATATCTAGATCACTAAATCAAAAGTCAGCCCAAAGATATAATGTAATGTTTCTTTTCGTATGTTTTATAGAGCTGATAGCTTATCTAAAACAAGTTTCTACTAGAGTGGGACAACAAACTTCAACCAAGAGCTTGCGAAAAAATTCTCCAAAGGATTATAAGGCTCCAACGTGTAAGCAAGCATTACCATCTTTCATTACTATAAGTGCTGGTGTTTAAAACTCATCCTGCGTGGGATGACAGGCAGTGTTCAACCATGCACCTGCTACCAGCTGATAAGGCTACCGAGCTGACCTAATCAATTAAAGCTAGCTTTTACGGAATATCACGCACTGGAACATAACTCAGGTGGGACCAAGGTGAACGACAAGGACGTAGCTGAAGTTCTGTCACACTGAACAGAATGCAAATGTAACTGTGCAGTTCAGTGGATGATTTCATTCATTGTATGCAGCACCACACCATACATTATTAGCAGGGCTGTCTCAAGCTTCTGTCACCATCGTGGGAAGCCTGGGTCATGAATTTTTTTGTTCAATGTTACTTTAGTCTTCCAAAAACACAGTTTCATCAATTTCATGTCAAGAAACTCACACAATTTGGAAGGATGGGGTAAGGTTTTTGTCTGTCCCCAACAGGCAAAATTACAGAATGGAGGGATGGGTCCTAGAGACAGCCCTGTTTTAGAACCTGTATCTGTACAGCCGTTATAACCAAGGACGTTATATAACTGACATTCAAACTTGTTTGTAGTACATGCACATGGTCTGTGTACCGGAGGGTACATGTAACCATGTTGTCATGTTGTAACCACAACACAGAATACTGCAGCTGACCCTGGGCCATTGCTATCTCTGCCCACCACATTCCCAAACACACGTGTTATGTCTCACTCCCAGCAAGTCAAAATTAACATTTCCCTAATCACTTTTTTTTGCATGCGGTAGAAACATTCACAACCACAACCTTAAACGTTTCCACTTCAAGCCCTTTATAACAAAGAACTGTTTTCCATTGACCTCCCAATGTCAAGGTTGAAATACTGCAAATTCTAGACTTTTTTCCCTGCAGCAAAATTAAATCTCCATAAACTTTTTGAATTAAAGCAATTACTGGCCAGCAACAAAAAACTGCTTTCCATTGGCCTCTTAATGTCAGAGTTATTTCCATCAAGGTTGAAATACGTGAGCTCCCCACTGATAAATGCCAGTCAATGGTGACAGATGTTCCTGGGCTACCCGCTAGAGACACAGTGGTTCAGATGATTCCTCTTATCATATCTTAATCCTGTCACTTTGAAATGTCAGAAGTGGAAAGTTCGTTACCATGCAGACATTTACTGGGATAAAACGGCACATAGTCATCTTTTTCCATCAAGTTATAACTATAAGTATAACTATTTGTAACGAGATTCATTGGCTTTGAAAACTGATGTATGTTTTACAATTATAAGATGTATAATGATTTCTGTTAAATATCCCGAAGTGTGTGTGTA
>NC_049981.1:19158258-19176749 GCF_000003815.2 Branchiostoma floridae | reverse complement strand
ATTTTGGTGTGTAGATCAGTCAATATCTTTCAAAGAATTTGCCCCTCAACAGTACAAAGTTATGTCATCTTCTCTAAGTTCTTCTTATTTGTCTTTTTCTTCTGAATACAACTCCCCCTTCAGTCCTTTGTGAGGACACAACATATCCTGTACATATCATCGGTCAAAAAACAATATTACAGTAAACTTAATGTTTTGAAGCACCATTTGCATTCCCTTGGTTAACTTGTCTATAACCTGGTTACTGATACCTTTCATATAACTTTATAAGACAACTTCCATTTTTTTACATTCACCTATGTTGATTACGTAACATTCTAAGAATGATGACACAAGAAATGTGCAAAGATGCAAGTGACAACTATTAGTATTATCCACAACACCACAGAAAATTGCAGGAATATGGATACATGATAAAGCATAGAGTTTGCAAGTAAACATCACACTTCTAGAAGCACAGGCTCCCATTCTCATTTGCTGAAAGCTTCCCAAAGCACCTTTTTGTCCCCTCTTTCCCCTAGCAGTCACCCGTGGCCTTAGTGCAAACTGCTGAGCCGCAGTCCAAATGACATTGCCAAACTTTGACCTGCTCCACGCAAGGCCACAGCCACAAACACGGGCCTGTCTGACAGAACAATGACTTATTATTTCCCATGGCGTCTGACGCGCTCCTGCAGAGGAACCGAGACTGGCGGACTGCAAGAACGATAACTTGGAAAACAGGATACTTCAAAGTGAAGGTTTCACCTGGTATGACTAATGCCTGTAGTAATGGGATACAACCTTGCACACTGTCATAAGAAATAAAAGTATAAAAGATAATAATACTTCACAATTTCCTTGTTTTCTGTTACCAGTTGTAATTGTAGGAGATTGAGAGAAAGACATCTACAATCTTTCTACCATTTCCTCCTGTTGCATCAACAGAAATACAGTAGTCAGGACAACAGTAAAAGGTCTAAACGTCTTTCTGTTGCCAGGTTTACAATTCTGGCAGCCAACCCCTGTATGGTCTGTGACTTGGTGTTGGGGGATAAACAATGGCACAGAATGAACTCAGCTTATCCCAGCTGTTTACCCATATAATGCCATAACTCACCCAAGCTAAACAGTGCAGTCAAACGAAAACAATGAACAGAACCTTTCTCTCCTGCCTTATCTTCGTGGATAATTAACAACGTCCCATACATGTGGAGCATGTTGCACAACAGACAAATAGGGACTTTCAGTTGTGAGCCAGACCATGTTTAAGAGTTGTCAGCGTGCTTTTATGCACACGAACCCCGGGCAATGGTAGAAAATGGCCTTTGTCTGTGGGGCAACATGCAACAAAGGGCAAGTTGGCTGGTTTTTGAGATGAGAAGAATGGATGGATCTAGGATCACAATACAGGCTAATTAATACCTTGGGGATCGAGCCCTGACCATGGCAGTGTGGGTTCAAAGGTCCGATGTTACAAAAATATGACTTTGTTCACACCTGAGTTAAAACTACAGGGGAACACTGGCATCATACAGGTAGATTCAAATATGAAAAGAAAAGGTAACATTACTTGGGACACAATTGACTCATACAATATCTTAAAGTGAAACGATTCAGGCCCCTTTACGAGCAAGTTATACTATGACTTGTGCTTGTAATGTGCACGATTGTATAACTCCGAGGTAAGAAAGTTTCAGCCTAATGCCTACAGGTAGATAATAATTCTATTACCCAATTCTACACTTAATAATCATATTACACTATCACAACATATTCACTTAACAATCTAAACACTATAATACAAACTGTACTCAGGATCCATATACGTTTACCTTACTACCGCCAGGCTTGAACTTTTTATAAAAAGAGATTATATAAGGATCACATATCTCCTTTGTTAATGTACACACATGTATGAAAATTGGTAATGACACTTCTTTCTGCCAAGGGCTTGGCCAACTTTACATTGACTGACGGCACTGAATAGATATCAAGCCACTCAATAAACTGTGATGTATTCATGTATGCTGAAAGCAAAAGGCCTTGTTAACAAAATATAACTCAAACTCACCTTTAAATCACCTGTATTTCATTGTCATTTGCTCCACACAAACCAGCTATGTTTGTGGCTCAGACTATTTTTCTTGACAGAGCGCGAAATGTATGTTGACAACAGGAACTGGATCATGAAGGGACATCAGCAAACTGACATCTACGGAAGGCGGGAAATCTGACCATTCAATTAGTGGACGGATACTGAAACCGTATCTATCTATGGCAAACTGCAGGTATTGTTTAGCCTCCACCAGGCCTTCTTAAGGTGTGCAATTCTGCAAAAACAGTTGGTTGTTGAATGATAAAAGGGCATCATTCCCATATTGGAATTTCTTGATCAAACCTTACTCCAGTGGCCAAAATCCCCTGACAAATATTACACCTACTGCAAGCATAGTTAGTCTGGTAGAGACCCTAGGTATTGTTAAAGTTTAACTGACTGGATACTGAAATGATGCGAAAAATATTGAGTAATGCAATAATACTGAACAAAAGTAAACCTGCATATAACTAGCAGTAAATTTGAAAATAATAAGTCCTAATAATTTAGAAGAAAAAAAGCTCAAAACAAGGCGAACTTTGACCTTTAATAACAAATACAGATCAAAACTAACGAAAATGTCAAATACAATCTGTTTCTTATGTTTACTATCATCATTTCATTAATGATAGTAAATGAAATGGAGCGTAATCATGTCTGTAGTAATAAGTATTGTTCAATGGATTGGTTAAGGTACATAGGGCCTCCACAAGTTTGACAGAAGTAGTCTACTACTACAGACTTTAGTTTTGGGCATGGTGACTTCCCGCCATCTTGAATTTCCCCGGGAACAATGGCTGGTGCTTGGCGACAATGACAGATCACACAGGCGTGAAACGATGTGGAACCTAAACCGGCGCTGCTTCCATTTGAGCCCTCTTTGCCACAAGGGTGGGTGGGAACTAGAGGACAACCCTGGGATTGTTCTATTAATCTGCTGCTGTTTTGCTCACTTTACACAAGGCTGCCTGTGGTAAACCTAGCTTCACATTCGTACAACTACAACAGTTTGAACACTCTTTCTACAACACTGTATCATTCAAAGTCACCTTTGCACTTTGACGATCTACACATCTTTCTCTTCCTTATAATATAATGCAAGTCATAGGCCTTCAGTGCCATTAATACATCATTTACCTTAGATTACTTTACAAGCAAGTTCGTCTACTAGGCAAGTCTCTTCTACAGCTCGTAGACCTCCTCTACTGCAACAAATTACAGTTACTTGATATATTTCTAGCCCTTTATAACATTTGAACTTTCTTTAACCTTAAGAACACTGATGTAACCATTTGGCTACAAATTCTCTATCGGTCACAGTGTTAGGTAAATGTGTACATACATGTAGTCAATTATGAACAATATGAAAAAATACAATTAACTGAATATGATATAAGATATTTGATGTTTATCTGGTTAGCTTTAATCTTGACCCAAACACAAACACAGTGAGCCTCCCAAGGGTTGTTTTTGCCAATCCTTAAGTCTTCCTCACCGTAGGTAACCTTTAGTATAAACATCCTGAGACAGTGGTCCTTTGCAATCCAGAAAAACAACAAACAGCACTTGTACAGGTGCTGATGGGAAGTCTGCTACCTAAACCAGGTAACCTACCTGAACTTCAGGTGTACAATTAAGGGGCAACACAATGTGAAAACATGATCTTGGCTATCTACTTCAGCATCGACACAGATGTAATTGATGAAGGTAACGACCGGATATCTGTCTGCTTTTAAGCTTTCCATCTGAAAGACTTTGGACTTTATTTGAGCAAGATCCCATGTCAAGGATATGTTGGGAGAGAACAAATCCTTACTTAGGTCTCCATCTGGCAAGAAGTGGACATGTGATATGTCAACTGTAAAATTCTGTGAAGTTCTAACTGTTCCATTATCATGCTGTTTACAGGTCCTCTGATGAGATGAATGGCTTAGAAAGGCTGAGAAAGCAGACATGAATACATAATTGCTATCACTCTTCAACAAATAGAAATAAATGTCAGGTCTTCATGGAAAACTGGAAAAAAGGCAAAATTGGGCCAGTCGACCACACAGCTAAGATCCCGCTCATAACAGGATTGAAGAACAGGGATTTCGCCACGATGGGATTGATCCAAGTTTACAAATCCTGGTAGGAACAGTCTGAATCCAGCTTAGGACTCACTCATTCACTCACGGCCCATAACCACAGCTTAGGAGTGATTGGGATTTATCTCCAATCACCTTAGCCACTAACAAAGACAAATTAGGTAGCAAAACACACTTCCAGAGATCTACAGATATCCTCATTTCCCTACAAGGATACATAAAAAAACCAACCCATGTAAAACAGCTACTATGGGACAATGACCTTTCACCTCTGAAAGATCCTGCTGCTAAGTGGACTCTCCCATGAACCTGACACCATCCTACTTAGAGTGAACACTCAGTAGAGATACACACTTAAAACATCTCTTCCCATAACATTCACCATTTGATGTAACAAGCACTACATAGTAGAAGTACGTCCATGAAGGTTATTCGTCCAGGTAATGAGATATACAAGACAACAGTTACTCAAGCAACTGGATAGGTTTGGGAAATGGTCAGACATTTCCGGTGGCACCCACAATCTGCCCATTGACCAAATCACGTGGACAAAAGGTGGTGGATGCTACTTGCATCTGAAACATCTGACCATTTCCAAACTGTATCCTGTTGTTTGACCCCAGAAGTGATTTTGAAAGGAAACGTTTTATAAAAATTTACCTGGACTTGACTTGGAAAGTGAAAGTTACTGGGAGAACAATGATGATAGATGCAACAGGTCTGTATCAGACGCAAGTGACTTGGGCAACTACGTAACTTTAACTAAAAGCTTTCACTAATACTATAGTAATACGTATGAAAGTGGAACTAAGAAAATTGCTAACACATTTGAGGACGTTTCTCTGAACAGACATCACTATAGCCATTGAAGCCCCACCCTCACACAAACACTGAAGTCCTACAGGTACATCCAGTCACTTAGCACACCTGTCCAATGTGACAGGTAAACCACCATACAATGCTGAAGACATAGGGGAAAAGCTGACCTGTTTTCTTAGGCTGTTGGGCCTCAGAAACTGTGCAACACCTGCAGAAAAACCAATCCCTGGCGCGCCCTGTTGGATTCGCCATCTGCCTAATCCGTCATCCCTGTTCCACCCCAGCTGACCTGTAGCTTACCTGGGTGTCACCTGAGACAGGTGAGATGGAGGTGGGGAGGCATGTTTTCTTGGACAGTGTGCAGATGGTAAGGAGATCTGGTGGGTAGTTAGGGATGACAAGACACGGGTTATACAGCATGGGTCACTGCAGACATCCTACCTTCCTGTGTTAACACTCAGTTGTAACCTTACAACATACGAATGTACATAGCATTTTAGCTTTGTCATAGCAAGCACCACCATTGTCTCCTGGTGCTAGAATCAAGCACAGAGGGAACAACTGGGCTCACTGGACATAGACATGGTGATGGGTGTCCACGTGTCTTTCCTGTGTTACATCACATTGGTGTTTTTCAGTCTCTAGCTAAGAAAGTTTGTCAGTGCAGGATAGCCAGTATATCCTCCCTGGTGTACTCTCCAAGCAGAGGTTGGACTCAAGCTGCTTTTTGACGTCTTTTAGGTGTTTTTGTTAGGGTTTCTGTTTTGTCCCATTTTCTTCGTGTTCGTTGGACTTTCGGTGTAACACACCAGCTCCGCACCACATATAGTAACACAGCAGCTGGTTATATTACACTGAGCGACCCATCATATTTAGAGTTTGCACATCTAGCTGTAACTGTAAGCATTGTTTAGATGAAATGTATGCTCTTATATCAGATAGTACTTAGTGGCAATGAGTTGCAGTCTCTCTGACAGTTCTGGGGAAAAACACATTTTTGAACACATCAATTCTGAGTTAACTACTCTGGTACTTCAAAAATAAAAGCATGACAACTGTGCATACTTTTTGGTAGTAAGTTTGCCTAACCCTTCCTCTTTCCAAGAACAGCCATTGTCATGAAAAGACCTTGACTTCGAGGAAATGCTGATTAAACAACATGTACCTGAAAAGGTCCACTGAAGAGAGCCTCATTACGGGGTCTTGACCAGCTGATTGATGACCCCTGCCTGAAGGCCAGGTGTGCAATCTTGCTGACCACAGCACTATAAGCCTACCATTGTTAAGGTAGCCCTAATCAGGGTCAGGGGTAAACAAAGAGTGAGACACAGGTGTTGTAGTACATCAACCCCCTTTCCATCTGCCACTGTTGGCCTGCCCATGATACTGTTAGGCACTCAGTTTAAGCATATGTCTCTATGTTGTGTCCTTAGGAAAGGAAATTAACACAACTTTCCTCACTTAACTTCAGTCAGTCAGGCGACAATGAGTGCCTAGCTTTGGTTGGGGATGTCCCTGGGATGGTGCATTGAATACAGGTCTTGTATTTGAGGAAAGCCAAATAAGAAAATATTAACCTGTCACAAAAGTCATCCCAACATTGGCTTCACATCACAGTTTGGTGGACTACAGTATCTTATATTCAGCTCAACTGAAGACACAACTGAATGCAATATATTGGGCTGTAAAGTACTGTTTTTACGTATTCTTTTTCTGTATTGATTCGTGTATTTTGTGTGAATAAATAAACATACAAACAAACAAGTATGCAAATCAGTTTGCAGTGCAATGATGATAACAAGATGTTAAAGTTGATCAAATGTCAGAGTTAAACATAACTAAATGCACAATAAAGCCTAGAAAGTAGAAGACTTGAACACAAACTTAATATTCAATGCTATCCTTCTTCCCAGAACTTTACAGTTGACAAAATTTAATAAGTGAAATGACATTTGAATGACTGTGATACGATTACCCCAGGCGACAACAGATAACATTTTATGTCTGCCTACAAGATCATTTACAACTGTGCCTGTAAATTGTTATTCATTTGCTGCTATGATTTACATACAGGTGGTCGATCATGACATTATTTTCAACTTATCACAGGATAACTACCTGCAGCTTGCCGCTCTATATAGCTTTGCACAATGATTTACAGGTTTTCACATACTGATATAGACCAACTCACTGAACTGTATTCAATACCTCTATGAATATGAAGGTATTCTTTTGGGTATATCTGCGTGTATGTATCTCTGTGTCTGTGTGTGTGTCCAGACATTTCTGTTCAGCACAACATAAGAAGCTCTGGATAGATTGCTGTACTGTAGTAAATTTCCTGTTATTTGCATTTTTTTGTCCTGGACATGCTAGCAGCAGCAGCTTCTGACTTTCTAATTACTGCAAGGTCTCTCATCACTGTTTGTGTCTAGCTAATATGTAACTAACCTTAAGGTATCCTACATGAATTACCATTTGGCTGAGTGAGAAAATGTGCAACTTTTATGGCCTCATATCTATTATTCTGGACATGTCTGGCTTGCTATTTCAAGCACACATAATCTTGAGACCATTAAAAAAATTGTGTCCAAATGTCACAAGCAAAATGATATCTATAACATTTATAAGTCACCTGCAGTTTTCTTTCTACCGTTCCAGGCAAAGTTATACACAATATCCTGATCACACCTCACTCACACTTTTAATTTCTTAGCTTCTGGTCACCTATGCACACTTACATCTATATCTGTCAGAGTCCGGTCCCAAGTTGGGTCTCTTCAGAACACACCATTAACATCCACACCTGGTCTATAACCTTATCCTTCAACTCCATCATTCAATGTCTCCAATCCTGTCCCTCATCACCGATGATGACCCATCCTCCATTACTGTATGGACCTTTAGTGTAGTGTACGGCCTTCCACTGTAAAGTATCTCACAAATCACACTAAAGGCCTTAGCCGAACAAATCCCGCTGCCTCTGTATAATCAATCACCCCACAGTTCTCTTGACGGGAATGTATATTATATCGGAACAGTTCAAAATTTAAACATATTGAATCTGACCTGAAGTCAAGTTCAGTATGCGCATTGTAACCATTCTGTAGAAGTACAGTGTACATCACAATGAATGATATAACATAGGAAACCATTTTACTTATATCAAATAGAAAGGTATGCAAGGTGAAAAGAACTGATAAAATTGTGCTAAATGAGTCACACATTTTGCTTTACAGGATTACAAAGTGACTTTGGAAAAGGCTTTTACTTTCATGCTCTCTGTGTTGAGATTAAACTTTCTATGCAATTCATGGAGGACACCAAACACTATTGAGAAGAACTGCCAAATAACTGCTGCCACAGTTTCAACTTCAGAGCTTTATGTTAAAACAGATGTTCAATCAAAGGGTCTAGCCTAGGATTGCATATTGTGGCATGAATTTGTTACTTTACCAGAAGGTTATGTTTTTGATAGCATTGTATCATATGTAAGTTTGTATGTATGTGGATTAGCAGCATAACTATTGATAGATTGTCATGAAATGTGGTATGATTAGGATTTGACCCTCGGATGCTGTACTAAGGAAAATCACCGGGAGCCTCCCTGTGATTTTCCTTAGTACAGCAACAGAACTTCTGGCTATGATATCTTGTGTGCTTGTCATATGATGGATAGATTTTGTTTAATTATTGAGAATTACCAGCTGTATACATGGAAGACAACAGGTGATGATAACCTTTTCATAATATTGTCACCCTGTAAACCAACCAACCAATCAATCTATCACCATGTTATAACATACAATCCCTAACTTTGCCAAAAGATATAACAATGTTGACAAACTGCATATCCTTACAGTGTGCACATACTTTCGCACCAACTTTTTATACATTTAACGATAACTTAACATCCAAAGCTCGTACGTTATGTGAAAGTCTGTGTAATATACAAGCCTTGGGATGCAGTGTGATAGACTATAAGACTTCTGCAGTTCAAACAAGATCTTTTACACATGCAGAATTGGACATGCAGACTTTTTTTTACATCTTTGAAATACATGTAGGTTCAAATTATGTGTTGCATATGGGTATTTTGAGATAACATTAAAAGAATACTGTACAAGTTGTAGTACTACAGAAGTGAAAGTACATGTATATGTCACGCTTTTGCAACCTTAAACCAGACTTTGTACCATGAGGATCAACGCAGATTAAGAACCAACCCCCTTACGCCCACGTACTTGTGCCTATGACATTTCCAGTACTAGTCCTAGCCAATCAAAGACCATCTGACGCTTTTGAAACTAAGTCATTCACACTAATAAGTCTGCGAGGGCAAAGTCTATCGACGTGTTGCTGAAGAAAAATATTCTGCAAGCATGTACGCTGTTGAAGTAGTGCAGTGAAAAACGAAGGTCACATTCATCTTATGTAAATATACAAAACATACAATTGTACTTCCTTGAGACAGGTCTTGATTCTGACCTGAGCAAGAGGACAACATGTAAAAGGTGAAGGAAAAGTAGTCCCATATCCTTTTTGAGGTTGTGGGCACAATGGGTTGTTATCCACTGCATCTAGTACAGTCAAACCTGTATTAGGGGCCACCTCTACAGAGGGGCCACCTGTCCATAGTGGCCACTTTTTGTCGGTCCCTTGGGTATTTTATCTACAAGTTGCCACCTCTATACAGAGGCCACCTGTCTATTGTGGCCACATTTGTCCGGTCCCTTGAGTGGCCACTATAGACAGGTTTGACTGTACTCTGGTCTAGAGCACAGTACTGGAAGGCAGTGCCCATCCCTCTCCTCTGACTCACGGCCTTTTACCTCCCCAACTGTCATTGATCGGGTAACCATTTCTACACCTGCGTGGAGGGAGGAAAGTTGCATTTCCCAAGAACACAGTGTCTAGACAGGTTGACAGGAATCGAACCTGTAACTTTTCCAACTCGTGTCTACTAGCTTAGCCACTACGCCATTTAACTGTAGAAATAACCTGATGGCATTTCACATTTACGACTGATCTCGCTTAGCGACAGCTATGCTGAGCCTTCCCAGGTTATAAATACCAATAACTGATACTTAACTGACCTCTTAGCAGATCATATTCACAGGTCATGCTATTTTTTTTCATTTTAACCAATAATTCATGAGTTGAGAAAAAGAATACGATATAACATTGATTATACCATCTAACAAAGTCAGGTGGGGAGGGGGGCAACTGTCTGTACATGTATAATGGCTACCCAAGTCAGCTGACGAGAGATATGAACAAGGAGAACATACTCTTTCCTTCCAAAGTTCCAATTATCTATAAAGAAAACCACACTACAAGTACAAGCATGAATCGACTAAAACCTTCAAAACATGCGCCAGTCTGCATCACTGAGAACTTTAGTATACCACATTATTGTGTCTTACAGAATTGGTCTGTTATGTTATGAGGTAGTTTAGTAATGTACAAAGTACAAGACTGAGAAACAAGAGAGGAACGATTTCAACAAAATTGAAGGGTACATCATTGAATGATTTTAATATTATCCAAAGTGCTATTGAAAGTAGCCAACAAAACTTATCATACGAAAAGAAAACTACATCCTTGTAAACTTACCAGAGCCCACCCATAACAGAAAAAAATGGAACACTTCGTCTTCCGCTGCTTTAAAAAAAGAAGTTAAACCCAAAATATTATAATATCTTAGCTAGCTTGTATTCCACCATGGTACAAGTAGTCCCTTGTGCCACTCATCACCATAGTATCTTGTACAGTACTATTATCTATATGTATACTTTTCTAAATACCGTTACATGTTGCAATTAGCCCTCCACCAAGAACTTGCAAATAAACTTGTTATTCATCTATTTTTGAACATGATGTCACTTCCTATGATGAGGACCTGTGGACACTACCACTGCCCCCCTCCCCCACTAATTGCAGCTCTAAATAAAAAAAAGTCATAATGATATGACATCCTGCATAGTAGCATCCTTGTCCAAAGATTTATCACTGAAAACCCAGGTTTATCAAAAATGTCAATTGCAAAAAAAGGATTTGTGCAGTTTAACGCCCTCCCACCCCTTGTCCTCCAGCTTTGGATGCTGTGCCTCTCCATGAGATGTTGGTGTAGAAGATAATTCGCGACATTTCCCGAGTGCATGCTTACAATCAAAATATTCTGTTAATGGACTTTGCAGTGGCCGAATGTTGTGGTCAGTGGTCGTCTAGGTCGTGCAATCAGAAAATGTCGCGATTTTCCACCCAAACTACATCTGCATGGAGAGGATGCTGGACCGTTTAGTGTTTCTTCATCCCCCCCTCCCCCACCCTCCCACCGTACAAACCTGCATTAGGAGTCCCCTGGTTACTCCCGAGGAACATGACCGTCAGCAGATGTGGGTACGTCTTCTCCAGGGCCACACACAGACTCTGGAAGGCGCTGGAGCCCCTCTCAAGCAAGAGGTCCAAAAGTTTCTCCACTTTTCCTCCATCATCTTGAGCTGAACTCTGAATATCCGAAACGTCTGTGGGAGTCAGTACCCCCGCCCCTTGGAGAGTATCCCACAACCTCTCTACCTTCACACACTCCACAAACTTGGCACGGTGAAGCTGCAACAGTTCCTTGTGCTTGTCTTCCATGATTCGCTTCCAAATCTTGGTCTACTCAGCCGGGAAGACGCCTTGCAAAGTCGCTGTGTTGCCGGTCCGTCGATACAAAAGTGGCGGCCATTTTGCAACAAAATTATGTCGCAACAGGCTCAAGTTGCAAATGCTCGCATTTCCGATTGTTACTGATTTTTTGCGACGATCAGAATGGTGTGGGAAGCCTAAACATACTTCTACGAGAAGCTTACATCTTCAGCTGTTGACCAGACGGCCTGGTGGACGACGATCTTGTTATGTTGTGGGAATATCAACTGAACTCCAAACTCCCAAACACGGCCCAGTCACAGTTGACCAAGTTCGCCATTACATTGACAACAGCTGCTCGCTGTCAATCATTCTAGGGTACGGCCTATATATGGAAATTCAGGTCAGCCGCCTACCAAATATGGGCATTAAAGCCCCGCCCTACCATTAATCAGCTCAATCACTGATGCTGACGTAGCTTATACTGCAGGTGAGGAGGTTAAGGGTCATAGGGTAGGCGTGGTTTACAAGGTGTGCGGCCTTACCTGGACAAGCCAGTGTTTTACACTGCCAGATGATCAAAACCCTCTTAACACTGAATTCGCAGCAAGAATTGTCAAAGGAACCATTAAGATATACATAAATGACGCAAAAGACACTGTCTAAGAACGATTTCATCACACACCTGTCTGGTATCACCACCAATCTCTGACCATGAATGAAACTGCAAATCCCGCTGGAGCACTGTTGTACGAACGTCGCCTATCGCTTAATGGAATAACTGCAGATAGCTTTTGTTATTCTTTCTTGAAAGCAAGGAGCTTTTATACAGCTGTATAAAAGCTCCTTGTTCAATGTAAACAGTCGCCTGAAAGCCAAGCATGTGACATCTCCGTTTTACCTACTAACGTTACTACTAGTGCACTCCACTGAGAAAAGGAAAGCCAAATACACACCTAATCCTATGCCTGCTTCACTCCTCTGGCTTTGATGCCATCTTACGCTACCGTTGTATCTGCTTGGAGATTAAGACTGAGTTATTTCTGAAAGTCTGGCAGACGAAAAGAAAACTGACAAAATGCCTATCAAAATACCTAAAACAAGCTGCAGTCTGATATTAATATAAATTTCTAATTGGAGAGCTTTACCCGGCCCCCGCTCTGCAATCAATAGCGAATGTAAAACGGAGCTGGTATACTTCAAGCTATGGAAACAACTCCTTAGTGTAGGAAATATATTTTGAAAAGTTACTGCGATTCCTCATTGGCAACATCCGTTGATGTACAGAATATGTTTTTGGTGATTTTCTCTTGATTGAATACGACTTATCGTAGGAAAACAAACATGTCTAAAGAACGGCTTGATAAAGTGTGCCTTTTACGATAAGTAGGTGTAGTAAATCTTTTGAACGCTAGGAGGCATTGGTGAAGGTACGCCAATAACATTTGTCAAGAATTACGTTCTCCCAAGATGAAATCGAATACGATTTTTGTTGTGAATTTTCCGTGAAACTTGGAAATTACTTATGAGCTACCTCATTCGATAGTAAAACTTTTTAAGGCTCACATGATGATTTCAGAAGTATTGATGATGTCTTCCTAGGTTTCTGACGCCACTGAGAAAAGGGTAGAAATGCCTGACTGATTGCTGTATTGGCAAAACTCACTAAGAATGGTTCATTACATCTCAAGCTTCGCTGAAGGAATGATCAATTATATCAATTAGATCTCGAGCTCTGGTGATCACAGAGCGGTAACGTTATTGTTTTGCAACAGAAGGGGTAGGTCGGAAAGAAAGGGGAGTCGGTTGATGATTTCAATTTTCTGTCGATTCATCGGTTCGCCAGGCAATTAAAGAAATTTATTTCTAAAGGATCTTCCTGAGTCTGTGCCATCCTGTGTTATTAAAAAATTCTTACAAAATAATTAATGATCGAAAGATTGTGGGGACAGGGGACTACTGAAGAAAAAATAAAAAAGTGTCTGAGTTAAATTCGTTAAAGGGTAGTACATGCAATCATGACAATGATAATGAAATTCTATATTGGATGGTCCCTCTGATAGACGTCATTTCAGAGGTTCCTCTTTCTTCTGATGTTATACACTAGCCCGTGCAACACGGCTAATATATACATGTACAGTGAAAGCAAGAGAAGCATACATTCACGCAGTCGCCTCGGCTACAGAAGTCACAGTCCCGTCATTTCCAGTCTTGAGAAACTGTAATTGATCTCCATACCATGTCACATGATCCCAACACGTACACTTTTGGTTTGAATATTGGCAAGAATGTAAAAAAATATATAATTCTGGGAAGAACCTGAGCTGCCTCATATCTCATCATTATCATTATCAGTCCCACATTTATGCTTATTTGTAAGATTTATAAGATTTATAGCCCCATTCGTAGATCTTTAGGTGCGCCGGCGTACGTATCTTTTTGCTGGAGGCAATATTTTCAACATGGGAGGAGATCATTTTGCCGCCACCACTTCTTACTGATTTGCACAATTTTTCAGCCATGTCACCGGACTTAAGTTTCTTCCCAGGGTGATCAACCCGAAATATTAATAAGTATCGATCGCAGAGTTCGACGCACCAACTCACTGATTTGTCCTCACAATGTTCGCTTTATCTTCGGAAGGGCTCGAGTCAAACCAGCCGTAATTGACATTGCGATGCATGCCGCGTAATAAAGGCTGTTTAGCTTACGTCCTTTTGGATCCCTATGGGAACCTTAATCTGACGATCCAACGCCATGTATGAGGGAGCTTTATTAGACGCCCCAAGCGTCAAACCGTTCTCTCTAGCCTGATTGTAAAAGAACCCAACACACTTATCGAGAAGATTAGGGATGGCCGAGCCTCTAGTACCAGGCTCCGCGGATCGTGGTCTGATACTACTACTAAGTGATAGCGCCAAAGTGCTTGTTAAAAATATTTGATTCCTGTATAAAGCCGATTCTCCTATATGGGTGTGAAATTTGTGGCACAGAGTCTATTAATGACAACTCCCCAATTGAAATTTCCCATCACCGTTTTTGTAAGAATATACTTGGACTTCCTAGAAATTGTAGTAATTTAGCATCCAGAGCGGAGCTTGGCAGATTTCCTTTAGACTTAGATATACCTGTGCGTGTTATTCGTTACTGGCTACGATTATTACAAATGGATCCTCAAAGACATTTGTTACAAGCTGATGCCCTTCTGTATCAACATAAATCTATTTCTAACAGTCGTAGAAGAACCTTGTTACAACGAGTGAAAGAAATTTTAGATGGTAGTGGCCACTCCTACCTTTTCTATTCATGTAACTCACTTAGTGATCTCAGATCTATATGTACAATGATAAGATCTAGAATCTCTGATATGTTTATCCAAACCTCTCGTCTTATCTTGAGTATAGATACTGGTAAGCTAAGATTTTATAAGACCTGTAAAACAGCACATACTATAGAAAAATACTTAGAATTAGATAATTTTGATTTACGCTCGGCAATCAGCAAAATTAGAATTAGTGCCCACCCTCTCGAGAGAGGGCGGTACAAGAGGCTATCCATGTGTGAAAGAACGTGCAAACAATGCACGTCAAACGTGGTGGAAGACGAGACACATTTTATGTCAAACTGCTCTTTCTATAATCAAGAAAGAAAAGAGCTGTTCAAAGAAGCCATCAAATTCCATCCAAACTTTCTCACATTCACTGACAAAAAGAAAGCAGCTCACCTTTTAACTTCACTAAACCCACACATAATGAAAAGTGGGATCTTTCGTCTTCCACTGTCTTCGAAAAAGGAGTCGAACCCAATAGCCCAGGATCTAGAGTTAGCTTTTACTAGTTTTAGACTAGAGTAGACACTTGTGTTATTGTATTTTACACTGTTTGAATCTATGTTACCTGCAATTAGCCCACGAGCAAGAATTTGCAATAAACTTGATTTGATAACGGTGAGGAAATAACTCCTCTGACCGGCCAACTCCCCAAGTGTACTGTTTTCATTCTGTTTGTCCAATTTCTACTACATTAGACCAAGAAGGTATTTCTACTAGTCTGAGAGGAGAAGAAGGATCAATTGCGACCCGTGAAGGCATCTCTGATGTCCACGTTCAAGGTTCAAGGTTGAAGACCAAGAACCTCATTGATTAGATCACCGATCCCCAGAGCCTGATAGAGGCCAACGTGAGCCGTAGCGGAGCCGCACTACACTACCCTTATCTACATCATGTACATGAAAAACACGGCTTATGTTGAGGACGACTACCTTACCTTGCTACACTATGGCAACTAAAAAAACGTTTGGAGTACATTCAATGCGTCTAGTCTAGTACAATCTACATATAACGTTAGATGCTAAATTACAACATTGGTACATCTAGACGACAAGATGACGTGCAGTATGTCTACACTCCACACCACATATGCTGATACTCGTGTACGGTTTCTCAGCGCATAGAGGTGTTTTGCATATATTTTGTATGTATTGGCATTTTGCAGAGATTGTGTCGGAATATGCCACAAGAACAAAAACGTATTTCTACTTAAATCAAGTAACATATCTGCATTTGTTCGATTCTTCTTTCATTCTTTATTACATAGCAAATGATCACGTGAGATCAGCTGAACGACAAGAGTGTGTGGCAGGGTAACTTATACTAGTAGTTGGGAGGTTTGTCGTAAAGTACCACGATCAAATACATAGTTCAAAACTATCAAATTCGCAGAGATAAAATGTCATCGACAAATATAGTACTTTTGCTCAATATTGTCATAGTGGAAACGTAGCTTTCGGTGCTGTGAAACTACTAACGTTAACGTTAGTACCTTACCCTGCATTTACCTTAGCCCATGTTCAAAATCGCGAATCAGCCTCCCCTCCCCTCATAAAAGTTGGAGCTCCGCAAGAAGTGTACAAATAGTTGGCACATATTCACTCAGATATGTGAACATTATACGCCCCACCAAGACCATTTTCCTTTCCAGACACAAGAAGTCCACACCCGGTTTCCTGCGCCACTCTCTGTGTCGGCAAGTCAAGGCCAGTGGGGTACAGCATTCGTGTACTAAAAGTGAAAAGTACTGTGGGGGTCAAGGCCTAGATCACTGGGTTTTGTGTGTGGATAGGCAGCTTGACGTGTAGACGACTATGATAAATCTTCGAGCTGACTCTGGGGTGGAAGATCGTAACATTGCACTTGTTAAGTTTTATGTATACTTGATACAGCCAAGGAGGTTGAAAAGACCTCCTTGATACTGCGCAATACTAGTAGTTAATTTAAAGCAGTATTGCACAGTAATTACCTTCGTCAAAAACGTCATGCTGTCGGTGCCGTTTGTTCGTCTGTCTGTCTGTCTGTGGAAAGCATAACCCGAGAGTCTGTGGGGGATCCTATTGATTTTTTGATGGTAGTGGTCGTGAAAACAAAGGTCAATGTCGATAATAGGCCTCCTAGCGGTTTTCCACGGTACTCCATGGGAACTCACGGTTTTGATATCTCATGTTCTACGCATCGGCAATGGTCGTTTGCCTATAGTAGATAGACTATATAGTAGATAGTTATTTGTTTGTGAACCAAAAACAAAATGTTGTAATTTCTTATAGTTATAGAGGTATAAACAATCACAAGAATCTGTATTTTGTCAGCCACATTGTAATCACCCACAATACACGCATTGCCATAATCTCTGCATACATTGCATTAAAAGGATTTTTAGCCATCACTTCAAGTGAATATAAAAGGCATGAGAAGCAGAAGTCAACAGAAGTTGATGTTATAGGTCAAACTATTGACATATGTTAACGGAAATATATAAAATAGTTTATTGTGTAAATAACGCTAACTGATGGATATTGAAGTTATGACAGTAAAGCTTAACGAAATGAAACAAAAACAAAGCAAGTGTGTGGATAGAGTAAATTAGAAATTCGACCTATTGAAAACTCAATCCACCTGTAAGTGTGTTATCAATGCTAAATAATGGAACTGACAAAAAACAAAGAAAACTAGAGTTCGGGGACCTCATACCTCCATGAAATATTTATTGCTTTTTTGTGGATGGTATGTATGTTTATAGTCGGTTGTATTTGAGAGTAATGGTTATATAATATAAATGTTATGGGAAAGTAGTGGTGTATTTATTTAATGACACAGAGGATGTCCATCTGATTAGTAATTATCAAAATGTGACACTTGATTGTGTAATGTGCGTTTAAGAGGTCGACAGCATATGGTAGCGTGGTGTTCCTTAAGCTTGATGTTTGGCATTCAAAATGTCTAAGGTTGTCAGCATTATTGAGGTTCGACTATGTGCCTCAGAGCTGTCCCTGTGGTGGTAGGAAGTTGGGAAACTCAGAAAGAAGAAGGGATGTAACCAACTTTAGTCAGATGGTGATTTGATTTTCCATCAATATGTCATAACATCAGCTGTTCACACGGTACAAAAACGAGATGCACACTTTCCTCTGACAGCCCTGCACCAACTGTAAGATGAATACTTGGCGCCAACCCCGTCTGCTAAAAAACAAGTACCATTGGCTACGAAAGAGACAACTAACAACTGTCCCTTATCGTAACATAATCTGAACATCTGTATCGCCCATAAAACTTCTGACACCCAACCCAGATGAGGGACCTAATGGCATTTTAATCACCATGTGAACAGCTGTCACCTCACCATCTGCTTGGAGCTAAGCCCATTAACAAACACATAAAGCACGGTGCCTGTACCAATATATCTCAAATATAGGGGTGATTTCTGATATTATTACATCGATTATAACGACAGATACGGCTCCCAAAATCTCATCGATCCGAGCTTTCATCACACCCCACCAAACACAACAGTATGAAACAATCCATCCAGCCGTTCTTGAGTAAT
>NC_049981.1:19155831-19156974 GCF_000003815.2 Branchiostoma floridae | reverse complement strand
TAATAAGATTTAAAGACGTTGATGTATATGTTTTTCATTGCTATTCTTTTAACTCACGTGCAACGTCGCAACGTCAGGTCATATTCCAATTTCGTGGTCGTCAGAGAGTAATGTTGCACCACCCCTTCAAGGTGTTCACATGGTACATGCCGAGACTGGTTTGCGCGCCCTGGACAAGTCGCTGCTGCAAGTCGGAAGTTTTCCTTCGCTTTGCGGCGTGTTTCCAGCAGATCTGCCGGAGTCTACGGTCTCCAACCAGGGCATCCTGATACCCTGAGGACTGCCTGACCTTCCATCGTGCAGATACGAGCCAGAGTTGGCACTGAGGGCTGCAGACGACGACTTGCACCGCTATAATGTCGTCGCCGGATGACAAGGACTCCCAGTCCCAGGTGAGGTTCTACCTCTTGTTTTGGTCTCTTCTAAATGTCTACCGTCCACGCGCGCGTAGGGATCGCTTCATTTCCCATCGCAAGGGATTGATCTACAATCGTCTTGACCAGATATGGTACAAGTTTGGAATAGCCCGTTGACTTGGGTTGCTGTTTTCCAAGCACTTGACGTGAACATGGCCGTGGGAGGACTGATGTTTACCAACGCCCCCCCCCCCCTCCATACTTTAGGCGGCCCTACTACTTGTTCCGTCCGCCAAGTCGGACGTCTGCAACAATCGTCTCCTAAATAACTTCCTCCCAGATCCGCCTTCCGTTTGGCTCTAAGGTTCTGCTATGGCGATATGTCTTTACAGGGTCAAGATTTTGCAACTCCTTGAATATTTCACCTCCGTATAGTTGACATGCAAAACTTGTAGGGACTGTTGGCTGTATTATAGCGGTGCCTTGTGTGTGTGTACGTGTGTGGGGTGGGAGGGTGTGTCTGAAAATGAACGTGCATCTCCTTCTTACACGTAAGATCTGGTACATATGGTGTGTTTGCTAGTATATGGAGGCTGTAAGCATGTGTGCCTGTATTTCTGTGTGTGTAGAATGTGTCTGATTTGTGATGGAAGGAGGGAGGGGGGAGGTAACGTTATAGACGGCTGTATGAATTCATTCAAAGAACACCTGTTTCACTTTAGGACATAGCCTACAATACGTGGAAATAATGCCTGCTGAATGTTTGTATTTATACTTAACATCCAGT
>NC_049981.1:19128495-19155657 GCF_000003815.2 Branchiostoma floridae | reverse complement strand
AACAATAGCAAGTACACACGACACAAGGTGAGTGAACCAAATCAGCTGTGAACATCACAATCACATTCAACCTTCCAGCCATCCTCCAGACATTTCCACAGTACTGATCAGAAACAACCCATAGCTTGCCACCATGTACTGACAGCTAGCTGACACCATCCCATCATTCAGGAAAGCCATTTGTGCCATTACATTTCTAATGTAGGTAATAAATTCTAGCACATGTTCCTGACGTGTCAGAGCTGGGCTGAAGCAGCGAGGGTAATGAATTTTTATGTGGGACAATTGGGGAAGGTCAAACATTGATGTGACACAGTAGAGGTTACGTTAATGTCCATTACGAGTGACTTGCTATGGAGATGCTTGTCATGTAACCATGACAATGCAATGAGTGGTAATGAAATGGGGTCTCAACATGATTTATGACAATACTATTCATCGTTTCACAAGTTACCTTAGCCATGGGAGCTGAGCTTGCAATTATATATTATTATACCAGGTATGTCCTGGTGATGTAAACCCATTATATGGATGCAATATGGTGTAATGATGTGTTCAGATAGTGTCTAATATAGTTTATGTTTTTGGCACAGTTACAAATTGTGCCTGTAATTTACTGCAGTAATTTACTAAGTGTTCACTTTGGATTCTGTAGGGTTCAGGGAGACAACCTAGATTCATGTTTTTGTTTGATGTTCCTGTTTCTGATATCAACAGGGTAACAATTCAGTGGTAGAGTGATATCACACTGTGGATTCCTACAGATCTTACACATGGACCATTTTTGTCTCCAAGTAGGGTAACGGGAGGGGGCCATACTTCGACAGCCGTTCTAAGTGGATGCGCATGGCTTTTGTCAATGTACATTTTACAGTGAACTCATCAAAAACAAGTTAAGATCTTGTATGCATCCTTATAACTGTGATTGAAGCTGTACAGATATATATTTCATTTAACGGTAGCGTTCCGCACTGTACTTTGACAGCGCACGAAACTTACGGCAGGTTTTCGGCTACACTTTTTTTAGGCATCTCTGTGATGGACAGCCACTCCCTCTGGAGAGTCTACATGTACCTCTAGCTGACTGCTAGCTGCTAATCAAGTCAGCTTTGTGCCATGGAATTTGTTCATACTCATTCCAGGTGTATTAGGCTATTGTTTTAGCATCCATTGTGCTATGGGCATGGCATTGTATACCAATGGGGTGATGCCTTTTCCTGTGGTTTTCCTTGGAAGGCATCCCTTCTCCCTCTACCCCACATGCACCAGACCAACATGTCCAGGATCTCTAGCCATTAAAACAACTTTGAGGTTCCGGTGTGGTGAACATGTACGTACACATGTAGATAAGGGGGTCTGAAGTGTTCGGGCTCTCTCTATATAAGTTTTAAAGGTGGGCCAGAGATTGTAAGTTTCATATGTCATTAAGCATCATAAATGTATATTTTATTGATAATATGCATTCAGGATGGTAGTACAGGGTGTTGTTTGATGGAGCCGCTGATATCATGCTGTCCTACTTTTGTTCAAGGTAAATATAGCATGGACTATGATTGAAAGTAAACCTTTATTGGAGTCAAAATCTTTTTATCTTCTTTCTTCAATATATGATTTTAAATATTGAACCTATGTCATTCTAACCTGTAATTGTAAACTTGCAAGTTGTTGATGTTCAGGTTAAAGGCTGTTAATTTCAAGTTGAAGGTGGGAGTTTTATTCCCTACAACAAACAAGTTACAACTTACATGTAATGATGTATAAACAAACTGAATGCCCTATACAGCCAGGTTTGGTAAAACAGCGACTCCTTTAAAGTTTAACTTAAAAACTGATATTTATTTCAACATTTTTTTTACTCCATGAATATATATTCATGGATTAAAAAAATATACTATAGCCGTGTATAGTATAGGTAGTGTTTTTTTTGTATACCCGTATTGTGAGGAAGAGAATGAAGGCTTTCTTTCTTCCTCTTCAGCATACTGAGTATCTCAAACCATGACTGTGTGTAGTGTACTGTGTGTACAGTCACACTTTCACTGAATGGCACACATGAACAACCCCGCTAAGCTGATTTCAGTAGTATTGAGACAGCCAGTAGTCTAAATGCCTGAGTTTGGTTTGACTCGTGTATACAGGATAGATGCTTCTTTCCTTTTCAATAAGAATATTTTTCATCACTGTACTCTATCAACATGTGTACTAGGTAATTACATGGTAGGGAAATATGTATACATTTAAGTGCACAGTATTTTGAACCCTAAATACTGCCAGATAGATAGCTTGTGACAGAAGCCAATGTCATTAAGCCTTTGTGCTATGTATTACCTCGGTGCAAGGGGAATAAATATGTTTGGTGATTGTATTGAGGTTATTGACAAGACTCTGTTCAGAAATTTCCCAACAGTATGGGAGATTCCCCATGTGACAATTGTTATGGTGTGATACATGTAACAGTCAATTGGCAACATGAATATTTTGACTGCACAAGTTTCTAAAGCAGGTTACATTTGTATATGAATGTCATACAATAATAGATAGCTTGTATGTGAATGCCATGCAATTTGTAAAATAAGTTTTGTGTTTGGTATAAACAAGGCTTCAATATGCTGATTTGTTGTTTGATATATGAGTTCTGGTGCAGAGAATTATTGTCTGCATTGCAGTGTCACAGTTGACCTAAGGTAGCCCCTGCTGCACTTACAAGCATCCATGGCTAGATGCCAGCAGCTATGCAAGGCACCAACTGAACTAAGGCCACAACACTGATATCATCTCCATGTGGATATTGCACTCTACACAGAAAGGGTTTCACAGTTCAGTGACAACGAACGATCTTGCTGACTTGTTCTGAAGTGGGAATGTAATTTTCACATCTAACATAGGTGCTGCACATTCCTATACTTAAGGTATGGTAGAGACCTGGCTGAAAAGTACCTTAATCTTTCACCTATTAGCTAATAGCTACGACTCGGGTTTCAACCTTCAAAATCTCTTACTTTCTTCTGGAGAAGTGACCTTAAAAGGAATGTGTTTTCTTTTCAAGTTTTGATTTGGTGTTGCCAAAGGACAGGTTTACCAGTCTTTCTTTGTGCATTAGTGCATATAGTTGCAAGAGTGAAACTGATGTTATATGCTGTTGTTTGTCCTACTAAGTCCTAAATTAGAAATATCAGTTGCACAGCCTGCTCTGCTTTAGCAAGCACAACGATGTATAAAAATTTGTCTACTACATTTTTACAAATATTAGATGTGATATAGATCAATGATCTTCTTAGGTTGCAAAAAGTCATATCGTAATTCCGGTGTTATTGCTCAAGGTAGCAAAGGTCAGTGTGTTATTGAATGCTCTTCATCATTATCAAATCCCGTTCTAGAAAATATTGCAGGTCATATAAGTGTAATAAAGAGAAAACCCTGGGGATTGTGGGTAACCAAGCAGCAGTGGTCTCTCCAAGACAAACTGATATGGTAGACAGAATTTTCTATGAACATTGTGTAAACATGTGGAAAATAAACATACTATGTACACTCTCTGTTTGAAATTTGTGTCACTATTCCATACATTGCAAGCCAGATTCTGCAAGACGTTGATACATCGCACCATGTCAGAGTAGTAAGTAACCTAGATCTCCAACCCAAACAGCTGTGTGACATGGTATGGTGGGCATGTAATTGGCAGGGCAAATAAAACAGAAGGGGTTCATCATGTTTTCTCAGAGCTCACCCTAACCTCCCTTGGGCCACGATTAGTATCAATTAGATTCTAAGTTATCACCACTAGGCCTTGATTTCCCCATCATACATCTTTTTAGTGTACTGGGATTTCATGAACCTAATATTAGTATGTTCTGAGGACTTGGTTGGTGATGAGTATTGGGTGAATGTTGGGTAAGGAAAGTGTCCCAGGTAACAGGTGGATCCAGAGGTCCAGCCATGCACGACAGGTGTTTCAACTAGATAAACCTGTGATTTACAGATATTCCGATAGACATTGACTGCTGATCATTGGGAGTAGGTGGAGGGCTCTAGTGTATGAAGATGTAAGTAACATCACCCTGCACTCCATGGATAGTTTCATCAGGTTGGTAAGTCAAATAAGAAAGAGACACTTTTTACACAGCCTTTATATTTTGAACCGTATTGGAAACATATCATAAAACAATCACTGTATACGAATACTTAATGTTTAGGACTGCATCTGCAAGCAGTGACACCTATAGATGAGGTGCGATGTGAACCAGTCAGAATTAACAGATGGTACCAAAACACGAGTGGCAATATTTTAATCAAGCAAGGGTTGTGTAAAAAAAAGAGTCTCTTTATTCATCTCCCTGTACTGTGATGATATGAATTTATGGATATAACCATTTATGAATGTGCCACAAAAAGAAATGCTAGTTTTTACCTTTGCCAGAATGGCTAAGGTTATGTTTTGGGCTTGTGAGTCTGTCTGTCTGTCTGTCTGTTAACAGCATAACTCGAGAAGTCTTGGATGGATCCCGATGATATTTGGTAGGTGGGTAGGGGTCGGGAAAACGAAGGTCAAGTTCGATAATGGGCCCCCTAGCGGCTTGCTAAGGTACTGCAGCAGAACCTCAATTTTTGATATCTCGTGTTCTGGACATGCTGTGATCATGATTTTTGAGTGGTACATAGCCCTCGAGGCAGAGAGTAAGTGCTGTGAGTTTGGGCCCCCTAGCGGCTTTTTTGGAACTGCAGGCGCCGGTTTCCTTTCAAACTTTGGATGAGAATAACTCTACAACGTGTTGACGGATCGTCATGATTTTTGGTATGTAGATAGAATGAGTGATGACTTACATAATGGTATACTAATTATGCAAATCAGCAGCTAATTTGCATAATTAATGAGGAAAAATTATAAATCCACTACATTCCATGATAGGACTTTCAAACTTGTCACATATGTAGCTGGGAAGGAGGGAAATATCGACAGATATCCATTATGCAAATGATGACCTCATTTGCATAATTAATGAGAAAATATGAACATGTTGACGGATCATCATGTTTTTTTGTATGTAGGTAGCGTAAGTGAAGACCTACATAATGAGATAACAATTATGCAAATCAATAGCTAATTTGCATAATTAATGAGGATATTTTATAAATTCACTACATTCCATGATAGGGCTTTAAAACTTGTCACATATGTAGCTGAGAAAGAGAGAAATGTCAATACATATTTATCATGCAAATGATGATCTCATTTGCATAATTAATGAGAAAATATTAACGTGTTGACGGATCGTCATGATTTTCGGCATGTAGATAGCCTAAATGAAGACTTATATAATGTGATACTTATTATGCAAGTTAACAGCTAATTTGCATAATTGATTAGGAAAAGTTCATAAATCCACTGCATTCCATTATAGTACTTTCATCAAAGTTGTCACATATGCAACTGAGAAAGAGGGAAGAGAGTAAGAGGTGTATTTAAAGACTTTGAAAGAGAATAAGTCAAGAATGGATCAAAGGATCATCATGATTTTTGGTATGCTGATAGCTTAAGTAATGCTTGATACAATTTGATATCAATTAATTGTAAATTGGGATCTAATCTGCATAATAAATGCCAAAATTTTATAAACCAACTCCAAGCATTTAATTATAAAGAAAATGAAATGAGTAACGCATTTGTCTACAGACATCATTCTACATAACAAACCTGGTTTATTTGGCAAAGGTATGTGTTCGTGGAACTCTAGTTTTTTAATGTACTTCATCTGCTAAACATGAGTTCCTTCAAAATACACTGTAGTCACATTTTGAAAATGCTGGCAATTAGAATTTCCCTTAGGAAGATAAATATTGCAATTTGAAGCAATTCATGAACATGAAATATTAAGAAAAAGACAGTAATATTATTGATTATTCTCCAGTATATGTCTCTCCTGACAAAAGCTGATATCAGTAAAGAAATCTTGATGCTTCAGCCATAGAAAACATGTTCCTGATTGAGAGGTGTAAGAAACATTTCTGGTATTTGGTGTTAGTGTAGCTTATAACCCTTGTCATGACCTTGCCAAGTTCTTGGGATGACCTCTGACTCTTCCAGTTCCCATGTTGCCCATCTCCTAGTGTAGCATATGGACCAAGGTCAAGTCGACATTTTGTGTGTTCTATTGCCTTTACTGTTATGTGGGAGATTCTGGACAGGTGCCAACAAGGGGATGAAAGCTACTATTGACATTGGCAGGCTTTCCATCCATACAGTATCAGTGGCTATAATGTTACATGCTAATGTTAGTAGCTTGGTAATCAGGTTTATGGCTGATAGAACCAAAACAGTAAAACAAAATGTGTGTATCACCTGTTGATTCCAGACCTAGCTGTTTGTTTTTCATTTTTTTTGTGAAATTGAAAGGAGTTTCTTTGCTGTATTTCTGGCAAAGTGCCAAATATGATGTCATCTACTCTCATATGTTGGGAATCATGTTAAGTAACATGCCTATATTTGAAGTCATGATTTAAAGCGGAATGTACCTTTCAGAGCACTTAGTTTTGTCATCTTGTGCATAATTCATTGATTGATGTGATGGGTGTCCTAATCACCCTTAAAATAATGATTAATGCTGTCCATAGTGATACATTTGTACCTAGGTCAAAGAAGGGACAAAATCAGTCCCAATTCAGGCCAAGATTAGATTTTATTCCTCCTGGCAATCTTTCTAGGTATTGTAGCAGGACTTTCTGTTTTGATATCTGATGTTCTGAACAAGCTATGGTCATAATTTTTGGGTGGTAGATAGCTCATCTTGTTCACTTAATCTTGTCCATAAGATAATTGTCTACCCTTTAACCTTTGATAGTTGATAATGGTAAGGTATGTATTTGTAAGACTAATTACAAAAGCAAAGTCTAAGTTTGTTTAGTGTTCAGGATATCAGACAATACAAAGACATAGGAGATTATACAAATAAACAATAAACAGAGCATATTGCTAAAGATAGCTCTGTTGAGGTCATTTAACAATTAGCTACAAGTCCCAGAGAAGAATATTGTAATAGCAAAACTTACTGTAAATTTTGCCTGTGCCTTTTGAGAGTTAAAAATCATCATTTACGAGGGAGCTTCAAGCGCCAAACTTCTACAAGTAAAAGAACCCAACACACTTATCGAGAAAAGTAGTGGTAATCTGGTATCCATGACCAAAATGTTTGAGCCATAGTGAAGCCACATTGCATAACTAGCTAACAAAAAAGCGCCATTCTTCATCCTCCAGTCAGTGATTGTAAGCATAGTGTAATGAAGGACAGGGACTGCTCTCTGAAAATTGAATGCACCAAGTGTAGGCCACAAGCTAGGGACTTCCTAAGAATGTAGCTTATGTTACTGTCATGATGGGACATTACAGGATGAATCATTTCCTGTTGCCCCTAGGCACGTCTATTTTTCACTGTGAAAGATAACTCCAGCTATGCAGAAAAGAACCTTTATTCTACTCCAAGGAATACTCTGACCTACATATAGCAGCATACAGAAGTTTTATGATGGAGTAATATGGCTAGGCCATAGGTCAAAGAATTGATTCTTGGCATTCCTTACTAGATCATTGGGAAAGGCACTTAAGATGACATTTGTCATTCCACCCAGGTGTAAAAATGGGTAGCTGACTTCAGTTGGGGAGGTAAATGAGCTCCACCTTCCAATACAGTGACCTAGACATAGTGGATAACAACCCACTACCCCTATGGCCTCAAAGCCTTTGAGACTACTTTTACCTTTATGGACATTTATAACTCCCCCACAGAATAATAAGTATGGAAACATCACACTAAATGCCCTCTTAAGGGCTGGAGAACTGCAGTCCTTGCTGCTGTACTGCTGGGGTAATTAGTGCAACTCAGTATGTGATCGGCACTGACCACATCGCTAATGGCTTCCTTAAATAAGGCTTAATCAATACATCAATGTGGGTCAACAAGGTACCATTGGACCCCATGCTTCTGGGGAGTACAGCTAAGTAGTTTGCAAAGAAACATGCATGGCATGGAAACCGTGAATCAGGTCAATGGTGATATACTTGTGCATTGTTGAGTTTAATGTCTCCCCATGTATCGCTTTGTACTACTTCAAATGTGTCATTGATTTTCAAGATTGACAACAAGTGTAATAATGCTTGGGGATGAATGACTGATATGAAGTGCTCCTTCAAGTTGTTACCATACCTCAGAGTAACAGGTGCTGTATTAATGTGTTGTATTGATGACTTGATGTGTAGAAAATGTAAATTTCAGTTTCATATTTCAGTTCTATTTGCCAGATTCTACAAGTACTTATTGCTGAATTGGAACTGTTGTTAGATAATTTATGTACCTGTAAAAGAGGGTCTTGTTTTGTATACATACATTCATTGCTGGCCCTTTCCATGCACAAGGCTTGCTTTCACTTTCTGGGTCAAATTATGCATTGGACCAGACCAATCTTGGTACAAATGTTTAAGGGAAACCAATTTTTTATTCCAGACTTAAAAAGGCCACACTTGCTGTTAATGATTAATAGGTGTAAAATATTTTAATTTTTTCTTAAAGGAGAACAAATTC
This sequence comes from Branchiostoma floridae, assembly GCF_000003815.2. NCBI lineage: Eukaryota > Metazoa > Chordata > Leptocardii > Amphioxiformes > Branchiostomatidae > Branchiostoma > Branchiostoma floridae. The sequence goes on along the minus strand of NC_049981.1, from coordinate 19,147,087 downwards.
TGTTTTCTGTCGAATCTAATAAGAGCATTGTCAATTTCTAGCATTAGTATTTCATTTCTTTTATTTTTTATGATATTTGTACATCAAATAAAATAAAATCAAATTACAAAGGATATATAGAGCAAAAGAGAACATGTGCTTAGAAGAGAAAAAAAGGCATGAGGCTTGTCCTAGTTCTCCCCCATCAAAGTTAACAAACATTAATATAAGTTTACAAATCAGAAAATGATAATGAAATTAAGAGATAATAACATTAAACAATATGATTACAATCCAGAGAATAATAATTGTAGCAAATGGTGATCAGTAATAACAAAATGATAATTGATATAGGACCATGATACATTCAGTGATAAGTGGTAGGGAGAACTATCCTCAGGATTCCAACAGAAACTTTATCTTTCCTTCTACCTGTCAATCATGACGAAAGGGACATGTCCAATAACCAGTAACAACTGGTGCTTTCTTCTCTTCTGGTGACCTTCAGCCTCTGCAGACAAAGCAGGGGAAACAGTGCTGCCTGTAGCCTCAAATGAGTATCAGTTTCTCACTGTAGACCATTTAAACTGTGGCCTTGTGTTCTCACTTGTTTGGGTGGTTCTTGTGTTTCCTAGCCTCCTTCCCAGACCTTTCAGGTGTGGCCAATGTTTATTTTTTGGAGGAGCGCACATTTCAGATTTTCAGCTCAGGCCATGTCCTTTAATGCTGGGGGAGTTTAAACCTCCAAATGCAACCCCTGTGGCATTAATTAAAAACCTGGCCCATGTTGAAAATCAGAAATCAATGCTCTCCCAAAAAATAAACATTGGCTGCACCTAGAGTGTCTGCAAAGGAGGCTAATGGTAATGTTTCCAACAATTGCCCTGATTGGGTGACTTGTTTCACCCCCAGCTAGCTTCCTGTAGAAGATAGAGAAATAACTTATTACAGCCTGACTAAAGGTGCTTTATCTACTGACCCTGACCGGGAACAAACAAAGTTCTTGCAATTACAGCATACCTTTTGCTTGACGTAAGCCTTACACACCTGTGTTATACAGGTATGCAAGACTGCTGGGGACTGTGTGTGACACACAGCAAAAATGATAACTGAAGTATATGGAAAACGGTTTGTTGCATGCTTTGGCTCTTGGCTAATCAGACTAACATAGATCCTAAACCCAACACTAGCCCAAATTTCGACCAAGTTGACCAATATGGCTATAGGGCCAAGTTGACTGGGCCGAGTTGGCAAAGTTCTGAACTGTGCAGATCCCTGGGAAGAGTTTTTCTATCCATGTAGTGCTAGTAATTTGTCACAGTCCAATGTAATGCAGGCATTGGACAATCCACGTGCTGACTTATGCTCTAACCAACATTACTTCGCACAGCAGGGAGAAGGGTGATGTACAATGTACATTTTGTACATGACTACTGAAAACTGGTTGTGAAGTGATCCTATCCTGTATAAAATGGTAGCTGTATAACAAAGAAAGAAAGAAAGAAAGAAATGTCAGCCTGTTATTTTCCATTTAATATATGATAATATTTCTCTTTTTGACTGATATTAATTGATCTTGTGTACCTATTCAGGATTGTACAAATAAATTTCTTAAGGATAATACTAACCAAGCTTGTCTCTGATCTGTTCTTCAATAGAACATTCTGCCGATCATTCCTACTGGGAATCTGTCAGTCTAACCCTTGTTACCGATAGATGGTATGGCAATCCCAGACACTCCTGTCCCTGTGTGTGTGTGTCTATACTTAGAGGGGTCAACCCCTGGTGAGAAATCCTAGATCTCCAAAATAAACATTGTAAGCTGTGGACTACTAGGTTTCCTCAAACATGCTAGTAGTAGGGGGCAGGTCTAACTACAGGTTGATATGACCTCAATGGGAAGGTTCTGAGAAATTATTACCTTTTATATGTCTGTCTGTCTGTGAATAGCACAAACCGAGAAGTTGCAGATCTCTAACTAAATATTTTGTTTTATGGTGGGTGTTGGCAATATGAAGAAATATTACAGGCTCCCTAGGTACTGCAGTAGAACTTCTGGTTTTGATATCACTTGTGTTCTAGTCATGTTATAGTGTATGGTTGTAATTTTAGCTGTCACTGTTCAACCACTAAAATTTCATTATCACAATTATTTGATCACCATGATGAAGCCAGCTAGAACCTTGCTCCAACTGCTAAAATCAAATGGCATGAACTTTCCTTTAACTGCTAAGATTAAGTGGATTTATAGCATTTACTAGTACCGTATGAGAGATGTAGCACTGAATAGTGTTTGTTAAATTTAATATGAGGGGAGTATTTGCCATCAGGTTCTAGTTCTAGTTCTGCTCCATAGACTGCAAACTTCCTGCAGGAATATCATGCAGATGAGGGAGGCGCAGAGTCTGAACTGTGAGATGACAGGTAACTACAACCTAAAGCAGTCTGGCCGTATTTAAGGCTGTAGAGTAATTTTTTTCGATTCACATGACTTGTTTTGTTTTGTTAAAATTTCAATAATCATTGCTATATGCTGCATTATGTTAATCTGTTGATAAGTGAAGAAGTCATAACTTTGGTGTATCTTCTTAGGCCTTCAGCTTTGATTAAGTCATGGATGGAATCGACAGCACAGTATAGTCAGTACGTGCTGCATTGTAAAATGTGTGGATTATCTATCTGTAGTCTGGTTATTCAAATTTAATGATGCAGATGCAGGAAGAGGACTTCCATCACCATGGTAACGTAGCTCATCATTGATCTGGACCAACAGAGATAAGAGGAAAAGAAAGCTGTCCCAGGTGAAGTAACTGGGAACAAAAAGAATTATTGACTATGGCAAATCTGCTTTTTCTTTCACTGTATTGATTTGAATGCATTTGTTTGACTACGCTTGGTCCTACTTAAGTTTTGGGTCATCAGTTATTGGGGTTAGACAATACAATGCTATTGACCTTTAAAAAACATGCATTTTTAATCAAATAAAGGATAGGCAAAATAAGTTGTAGATATATGGAAATGATGCTAGACACAAATTTTCTCTTTTAACCTGTATGCTGGTCAAAAATGTCTGGAAAATTACTTATCTCAATGTGTTTATACTGATTAAAAGAGATCTTTTTTTCTAAGTCTAAGGATTGATACTGAAAACTTTCAATAGTTTCAACTTTAAATGCTGGTGCACCTAGGTTTGCAAAGGAGGCTAAGTAAGGTGCCCAAGACTACATTGTACAAGACTTCTAACAAAGAACTCACACTTGGAGCCCAGTTTTGCCATACATCTCATACAGATTGTATATTATCCTTGTTCCCCACACTGATATCAGAGTGTCTGAACATCAAGGGCCCTCTAGCGGAAGAGTCTTTCCTTATATAGACATTGTTGCAACAGTATGACCTCATGGGTGAGCTATGGACCATTGTGTAGTGGTTAGGCAGTCTGGATGGTAGGCCTGCTACAGCGTTTGTTTACTTTGGCTGTCAGGTGGTACCAAAGGTGCTTATATCCTCACTGTGCATGTTGCACCACGCAAAACAAAATAATCTTCAAACATCGTTTGGATGTCATTGTGGTAGACCATGGTTTATGTATTATCTGACATTTTATCTTGATCTTCAAGCTAAATATAATCAGGTAATGTACCGGATGGAGTGAGCTTGTCTGGTACAAACCAAAGAAAGAATGATGTCATCTGACCCACATGTAGGGGGTAGAAACTTTCACTGGTTTGACCTGACCTAGGTTGACATTACCATGTACTCTGGTATACACAATAAGGATATTAGTTTCTGCCTCCCACTATTCTCTCTGAACCAAGCCATACTATTAAGACATTTTGTATGCAACACTGATTGTAGATGTTTATTGGAAAACTTTTGTCAGGAACTCAAAAACTTGAACTGTTTTGCTAACCTTTGATATTTAGCTAGTGGGTGTGGGCGTCGGCTTTTTTCAAGTGGGTAAGGTATCGAGTGTCTAAAAAAGTGACTTAGACAATAGTGGGCACATATAAACACATATATTGCCAAGCATGTCCCTGGTACACAGTGCACTTATACAATGTACTTATCATTTCATGTATTTGATGGTAAATTTATGTAGGATTTTGTGACTCTCCTAGCAGAGGTTAGGCTCCAACTGTTTTTGGTGTGTTTTACTTTTAGGCATTTTTGTCAAGCTTTCTATCTTATCCCATTTTCTTCATGTCAGATGGCCAAACTTGCAGAAATTGGAACAAAATGGCAAGCTTGACAAAAAATGCATAAAAATACATCATAAAACAGCCTCAGCCAAACCTCTGCTGGAAGTGTAGGATTTTGCATGGCAATGTTGTGTGACAAGCTGTTATTGTAAGGGGCTTGCTATTTGTCATTTTGACATATGGGGCTGTACTTGGATTGTAACAGCAGGCTACATATATCCCAGTCTGTTACTGATGTACACAACAGCAGGCATATTTCCTGGACCTCTCTGGCCTCAGGGTCAAGGAAACATTTAACCCAGGACCCAATGTTCCAGCTGTTACCAATGGGAATCATGGGAACTACAACAGTTGGTACTGGAATTGTTACTAAAAGTAAAATATATGAAAATGAATATCGCAGTTGCTGCTTGTTCTACAGTAGTCAAGCATTGATTTTTTGCAATATACATGTCCAGATATGACATCTTGAACTTCATGAAGTTCATTAATAATCTTCTATTGAAATTGACATTAAATTTACCTTGCAGAAATTTGGGAAATTTCATGGTTTCATTTAATAAAACCTAATTTCTTGAAATGTGATGAAGCGCACATAACGTTAGAAGTAGAAGGAACCAGAAAGCATATTCAAAGCATGCGTCTTGAAGACAGAGCTGACTCCAGACATTTTTGTCTGTCCCACTCATTGTTATGAGAATTGAGCCCATGTTATTGATTTTCATTGTTAAATCTGTTTCATATCATGGTGAAATTATGAAATTATTCATATCAGGGTGAAATTATTTCCCTCCCAACAAGCAAATTTCTCTCCCGGGATGGATGGACATGCCCAGGTCCTGAAAACGGTGCTTCTTGCAAGTCTTGAATTAAGTCTCACCACATGCTAGGTCTCTTCTCAGTTCCAGTCCGACACCTGTCCTCATGATCTACAGTGTACAGGGTCTGTAAGTCATGCCAGCTCACCCACCACATTAATCTTATCTAAGGTATTTCCAATGTTTTAACCTAGCCCTTCTCTTTAGCAACATTGTGTTTGTTTGTATTACATACCAGTAAAAAACCTCATGGCGTAACAGACCATTGTTTGCAATAAAGAAGACAAGCTGCATATCCAGACAGAGCTACCTGCATGTTAATGGGCCCCTACTCTTTTCAATGAGTGTAGTGGGTTCTTTAACATGCTTGCTGACACATGATTGCGTGTGTCTCTCCTCAAACATGGGACCTCCATTTAGCATCTTACTTATCTGAGGGACTTTCCTAAAAGTGAGTCAGGAAATTGGTATTAGTGTCTTTCCCAAGGTCAAAGCATCTGAACCTGTCAGAATCCAAACTCAGTACCTCCAGGTTTTGATTCAACAACCCTAACCACAATGACAATGACAATGACAATGACAACCACAATGCCACCTTGCCACCTATGGTAGGCTCAGACAAATTGTGAGCTTTCCCCTACTGACAGATCATCCTGTGAATGTTCAGGTTTGGGTTCAACACATTGTTGCTCATTTTATACAGCAGAATAGCATGCAGCAGGGTGTGGTATTCCTGGTTCTCTTGGGCACTGCCCTTTGGCACACTTCTCTCTTCAAGTCCCTAAATGATGTGGGAGGAAGATTCTTGGCTGGGAATCAACATTTTTTGGTTGCCTGGTGTGGTGGGGACTGGAAACTCAAGTTTCTGTGGTCTGTCTTGGGAAATCTTTCACTTAAACTGTTTGTGGTCCTGATTGAGATGATACAACTGTGGAAACAATTATTTTATAAGAAAAGTTAAGATTTCTTAAACAAAAGCATAGTGTGTAGATTTTGTTTCCTTTCAAGCATACTAGTATTATACATTGATATTCTAAATTTTATATCACTGTTTATACTTCTTGTTATACTAGAAAAGTTATGATTTTTCAAAAGAAAGTGTAATTTCTAGAGTATCTTTCCTTTCAAGAATATATGTATAGAAGAATCAACAAATGTGTTAGATGTTAGTCCAGCTTATAATCTTAGTAGTATTCAATGGATAGAAACTATGTGTATCACTCTGAATGATGCATGATATAATCTGTCAAAGCTTACCCATAGAAGTACCAGAAGTATTTAAGTTGTTGGGTCTTGAGGGACCCCTCATACAGCCCTGTAATGAAGTCCAGTGTTTACATGAGGGACAGAGGGGAAATGAGGCATGTAATTGGTTGACACAGATTCAGATCCCCTGGTGTCAGCTGCTCACTCCTCCCTTGGCCACCTACCTTGGTGCAGGGGGAGGTCAAGGGTCACTGCTTCATTCTTCTCTATTAGCAGATAGGCATGGCCTCTTGTGGTTAGACTTAGACTTGTTTCAAGTTTTCATCAATGATACTGTATTGGTGTATGGCAACTGTTCCTGAAGGGAATAAGATGGACATGTACATTTCCTAGCTCTCGACATCCTTGGGGTTACTAAAGAGGTTCCACCATTATTCTTGCTTTACCAATGCTCCAATGTATATTGCTATTTCAATATTCAAAAACAGACAGCAAGATAGATAAAAATTGATTACTGCTACTGCTGTTGCTGTAAGGAAGCCAAACTCAACTTGTTTAAATACAGCCAACACTGGTATCTGAATTCGTTTCTTGTTATAGTATTGTCAATCGCTGACTCGCATGTATGTTTCCTATGTCTCTAGTCATGCAAGGTAAATTAGCTTTTCAACTTGCAAGTAAACTCAAAGAGGATGGATTATCAAAATGCTAGTGGTCAAACTGTTGTCTTGCTATCCCATCCCATCCCATGTCTTTCTGCAGCAGACAAGTTGTCTTGAATATTTGGAATATATGCAACTTGTCAGGTATGTTGTTTCTTAGGAAATTATCAATGTAAACCAGGAAATTCAGCTCCTGTCCTTCCTAAGTCAGTCACTTGGATGGTAACACATTAGACCAGTTAGGCATAAGCTGCTTCAGTTAGGCACAGGCTGTCCCAGTAAGGTCTGTCTGACTGTCTAGTTAGGCAATTTCCCTATCCGTGTACCCAAAGAAATATACAGAGTCGATCCAGTGGCATCCTTTGTTTCTTTAAAAGTATCATATTTGCTTGATATGTATGTTAATCTGCTACCAGGTAAGATAGTTTGGAATATCAGCCTGAACTTTTCAGACATATTTCTTTTCATTAGATTAATGCATAGAAAATTTGGTGATATAATCCGCCATCTTTTGGAAGCATCTACATAGTCAAAGAAGTATGTTTATTCCATATCCTTGTATGAGAAAAAGATGAGAAATAGAGGACTACAAATTGAATATTTATCATTCTTAGCCATGCCATGTATGATGTTCATTAGAGAAGTACAATATGCATTCAAGTTCACTGAAGTGGCATGTGCATCAATTACCCTTGGCACTTGTTAGTTGCAGACAGTGCCAAGTCATTTTCCAGGTGGAATCTTTCACGTAGTCCACATTATGTGTCTTCACAGGAAGCGCTGATCGCTGCCTTCCCTCCCCTTGATCGTAAAGGATGTTGGGAACTAAACTATTGATTGGCAATCGGCTCTCTGTTCTAATTTCATGGCTTTGTGGGTGTTGGAGGGATGGATTGACCCTGTCAAACCTGTATCCATTTTAGGATACTGTGGTGTGATTTGCCTGTCTGTTACATATAGTAGATTTAAGGCTAGCTCACCTTTATCTGCGGAGTAACCTATATCCGTTCTTGAAAAATTGTGGATGATTGTCTGTTAACAGTCACTGTTTTTAAAATAACGGATGTAGACTACCCCACGTCCGCAGAATAAAATGAACTTGCCATTCGGTAGCATCTCAATGGAGGAACTGGTTAGAATATAGTAGTTTTGTGAATGGATTTATGCAAAACATCCAAGGAAGATGCTAACTCTCTCATTACTTGATGAAAGTTGACAGTATCCATGCACCAATATTAAAGGAATATCTTAACATTCTTTGCAAAGATGAATTTTGGTTACTCTATGTCCAATAGTATGTGTTCGGTGGTGATGTACAAAAATGTAAATAGACAAGTTTTGCTGTCATACAATTTGGACCATATGTCATATGTATGTTATAATTTGTAAGACAGGATAATAAGTATCAAATTACAGTTTGCATGTATTGAATCTATTTTTAAGAAGTATTATTGATATTGACAGTAGTGATATGGAATGGGAAATGTCTTAATAAATTATGGATGAGACTGAACATAGCAACACATCAAGCATGGACAGGCATGCCATATTGCCATAGCTCACTCTACACCAGGGCTCGAAATTCATCTGTGGGAATATGCGCAATGGTGCTCAGTCCAAATGTACTGCAATAGGCCGTATGCTGTTATTAGAAATATGATACTTGGAATATTACATCCTTTATGTTTATAGATGGCAGTTTAGGACCAACATCAATTTGTCCTCATCCTATACCATGTATACGTGTTACATATTGGACGTTGAATACTTTTTTATTTTTGTTTTATTTTAGGAGCTTAAGTATTCAGACAGACTTTTGATAAGTATAGTTGTGCTGGCTGAGTAAATCAATATGTCTAGGATATGGAGTCACTCATGCATGGTAAATATAATGTTTTTAATAGGAAAGGGAAGTGTTATAGTACTGACATGTCTTACACTATCAGGTGTGGAACAGAGATAATTCTAGGGTCCACAATGGAGAAAATCTGTCATTGTCAACATTACCAAATAATGACATACACAATCCATATACAATAACTACTGAAACACGTGTGTGTACAATCATGTAACTTACATTGAAGTCTGTTTGAATGGTGTAGCAACAATAGGTAAAGTTTGAGACTGAAGAAGTTTGTTTGTTAGATAACCGGAATGCACAATGCACGATCCAAAGTAAAGACAACTTTCTCCTTAGAAACTTAACCTAAGTTTGGAGGGCCAAAAACCAAATAAATGTCAATATGCAACTAATATGGACTTAAATAAACATACGAGTGTAGATGAGCTCTAAACAGTAACTGTTGTGCTACTTGATTGTGATATAGACATAGAGACCATGTACGTGTATGTGTACCAACTTAAAAGAGACAGGCCTTTTTTCAACTTGTTGCTTAACCATTTCAGCACAATGCTGGCTTACAGTACACCCTTCTTCAAATGGAATTGCAGACTTTTAGGAGTTTTACAACGAAGGTTGTCTCAAGGATTTATACTAAAAAGTTGCTGTGGTAAATATGACAGAAAATATTGTCTCGTAATTGCTACCATCATTCTTCAACCATATCCTGTTCGTTATCATCTAAAACTTAACGAAAAGTTCTGAAATTCAGGTTGCCATCCAAACATGCATATTACATGTATGTGGTACAAAAGTAATCTGCAGAGCAAGGCCGATTAGTTTTTCTGTCTGCGTAGCACGTGTTGGAGGTCCTGTTTTCCATATGCCTGAAGGTCAATTCTTTATTCCATTTGCCTGAAGGAGGACAGTCTCAACAACCCGTACATCCAAGTTTGCTCGAATTTATGCTGGCCTTCCCAAAAATCTGCACTTTGTGACACGGAATTAATGAAAATATTTTTTTATAAGCTTGAAATGACATTTTTAACAAATTGCAACATTCATCAATGAAATGGGCTCCCAAATAATGAGTGGGAGAAAAAATTAATGCTGGAGAGATGCCCTCTTTTTACATATGCATATGCCTGAAGGACCCTCACATTTACATTGAAAGACATTTGCCAGGCAGCAAAGTGAGACAGAAGCGTACGTGTTCCTTTGATTGAAGTATTGAATGCCTGTTAAGAGCACTGTAATCATGGAGGAGTTTGCTGACCTCCACCAATTGGTTCCCCGGTCCTGATGTGCAATTGATAGTAGATTTGTCGATACGTCTGGGTTTCCCCATGCCTTATGTGAAGAAAAATTATGCGGAAATCTACATTTGGTCCTGGATATTTGGGTACTGATATTTAGTTTGCCTGCTTTTTTTTCTGATGTTAAAACTCTTATTTTCTGTATTTTTGTCCAGTATTGTTTAAATTCAGTATTCTAACAGTTGTAAATACATTTGGTGAAGTCTTTTGAAGAGCTTCAGTTGCTGAGATTTACTTGGATTGAATCATTTAAAGCTGAAAGCTGCATTTGTATTGGTTGACAGGGATTTGTGATTGCCTCTTTATTTGCTGAAGTGGCCAGCACCTAAATGCAAAATGATTGCAGCAGCATGAGACCCACCCCCATGCCTTTATTTGTACCCAACCGCCCCTCAGTAATAGTTACTTGGGTCCTATTTGTAGATTTTGCATTGGATGAAAACAAGCACGGCCGGCGAGCGCATTGAACCTGGCGGAATAGAGGGGAGAGTCCATAAATAGCTTCCCACACATCGGGGTGTTATGAACGAGTGGCTGGGCCCTCCAGAGATGTATATGTGATTGCCATAAAAATTAAATCCTTACGATCAGGCATGGAGAACGCGATAGGCGGCTGGCTGAGCTGCATGGCCTGTGCCCAATAGGCTAACTAGCTGGAGACGTGTGGCGTGTGTGGAGTCACGTTGTTTTGACATGGTGCTCAGTACCAAGTGATCACAACATACGGCAGCATGTTCCGACGGTGTAACTGCTTCAGGCTGAGGAAGAAAGGCAGAGACAAGGAGAAAAAATCGCCGACATCGAGTACGGAATCCTTGCAGCCTCCCCCAGATGATAAGCAGGTGCCCACCGCTGAGGAAGAACAGGTAGGTGTGGGTTTCTGTATAATTCCAAGGTTTAGTTGAATGTTGTGAATAATGCCACATGATGGCGGGGCTCCCCACGTCTACCACAACAAAGGGGGCCTCATCGGTACTGCACTACAGGTAGCACAGGCACCCAGGGTGTTCCTTGTCAGCTGTTACTTTATCTTATACATCACATAAGGCTAAGCTCCACATGATATAAAGCAGATGTCAACAGTCCATCCCCTCACCTTAACGCGGTAGGTGAGAGCTGATCCATATGTAAATGCCTATCTCAGGCACCATGCTGCCTGCCATCTCATTACACATGTTTTCCAGCCATTGTGATGAACTCAGGCCAGATTGATTGAATAAGTTCTCTAGAAACAATCCACCGGAATTGAATCTGGAATTGCCAAAACATGAAGACGGCTAGACATAATGTTGCCTTGGGGCTTTATTGTGGAAATAGCTTGGCAATATTGACGTTGAACATAGATGATTTTCTTGCCTAATGCAGTATAACTGCCTGTCAACTTCTACTGTTATGTGAGTTTATTGTTAATCTTCCTAATGTGATCATAAATCTTGTTCGGTACATTGTTTTCTTGGTTCTAATTGGCACCATTTACTGATTTTTTGAAGCCATCTGCTCTTTATTTGATGCTATGAATATTAAAAGTGTGAACAGCGAGGTCGTTACTCCTGGCTGCCGTCCCTACGCCATGTCTCCATGGCAACCATAAGAAGAAAGATATCCCAACATCATGGCTTCTCGCCACATTAAAAATATTGTCTGACTTTCCATCAGGGAGAGACAGGACCTTGAAAGTGATAGGTATGATCGGAGATGGGAGTGATTCAGAAGGCTAGAGGGTATAATGACATGTTTTGTTTAGCGACTACATTTATTCTCCCGAGACAAAACGGGTCTCTAAAACAGATTTCCCTCGATTTGGGCAATCAAGGAAAATGGAATTGCAGATTAGTGGCAGGACGGAGCTTCACATCAGAATGCGGTGTCTGTCTCTATGATCTTCTCGTTAATTCTGCCCATGCTTGTTCCTCAATGACTGCATTTAAGTTAATAAAAACAGAGTGATCCTTTGCAGTCAACCATGACATCAGCACATTACAGGCACAGTTCTATTAATCTATATTGTGGTGATAGTAGTATCACCCTGTGTTGACTATACAGAATTTCATGAAATTGTAGCAATGAATTTGACCTCTATGTCTCAGACGTATATGTTAACCTCAAGTTCTCTTTCCCATGATGCTTCATTCAAAATGGCAGGGACTAAGAATGTTGAATTTTGCAATACATTGTATAACATTTGTAGTTCACGTTTGCAGAAATCACATAAAAATAGCATAGGTGTCCCCTCAATAACTCAGATATACAAAAAAAATTAATGTATCTGTTTGGCAAATGCTGCATTTTCACCCTTGCTGTGAGTGTGAATGTAATCATGCGTTAGAATGCCATAAAATCCAGTCCAAATCTTGTTATGATGATGTCTGGGGGATGTGGAACAAATCTGATCTGTTTCCAAATGTCAACTGCCAAGTATCACTACATTACATTTGTAGGAATGACAGAAGAGCCAGAAAATCTGATTTGGTATCTAAAAATCTTGATGGGCAATGGACTTGTCTATTTGAACTTGAACTAAATGCTGAGGTAACAAAACAAGAGTTTTTTTCGTATCATCTACATAAATGGACACATAAAACAATCAGTTAAATTCAAGATATTGTATTTTCGTAATATTTCCTCACCATTTTCTGTGAACACATCAGAACATACTTTCATGCTTATGATTACTAAAAGTGACTGTAAGTATTGCCACTATTATCTCTGCTCCCTGAACACTCATGCATTTGGATTTGTTTCAAAACTGACTCCTAGAGGTGAACTTGACTTAGCCTTAGAACATCAGAGCACAAGACAGTGGTGTTTCTTTGTGGTCAGACTGGGATTTCTACAACCCATGGTCTATTGTTAGATATGGCACTTAAGCGCCAACATTTCTAGGGTGCATAGTGCAAGGTAGTTTGAGTTCTCATCATGCCAGGCAAATGTCTCCTGAGTATGCTAGTTCTGCCACAGGGTAAGGAATTATTGACAGAGCTGTTACATGTCTTACTAGGTCAAATATTCAAAATTGCAGATGCCTTGTGAATACAAGCAAAATGTAATGTGTATTTCAGAGCAAACTGTCATATAGAAAATAGAGTGAGCAGATACCAAAGTGTCAGGATTTACATCAATGAAATTGTAAATATGTCAAGGTCTTTCTTGGTCAAATACTTAAAGATTCCAAATGCCTTTTTGTGTACAAACAAAAAGTATGACTTGAATTTAAGAACAGACAATAATGTATGAAATATGGTACACAGACATTTAAAAATTCTTCATCTCCATCAGTAACATTGTACATATTTCTGATATATGGTTGATGCCTAAATCATAAGTGAGCAGCACACTATATTTGATTTCAGATAGAGGTCATTAACCTTGGCGACTGGAAAAGCCAAGCAAATATCTTGGTATGCTAGTTCTGCCACAGGGAGAGGAATTATTGACAGTGTTGTAACATGTCTAACTAAGTCATTTAATTTTGAATCACAGATGTCTCCTGTAAATGTGAACAAACCTGAAGGCGAGATATCAAAACATGAAGTTCTGCTGCAGTACTAAAGAAAACTACCAGGGACCGCCAAAATCTAATCATTTATTTCATAGGACAAGACCTAACCACATGCCAAATTTCATGACAATCCATCTATAGCTTCTTTAGTTATGCCTTTTATTTTATCACATACTAACATACACTCAAATGCTACCAAAACATGAGTAACAATAAGCCCTATTAAAAGTAATAAAAATAACAGAGATAGATCAAAATGTTTTATGCTAGGATGTAAATTTGTAACATTTATACAAAGTGGTTGAATTGTAACTAAGTAGCACATAAAATTAGTCTTCACATGTAGGTCATTAACCATGACAGCTGAAAGAAAAGCAGTTATTATTTCAAAAAAGGTTTGGTGATGGTTTGATGGATATGCCCCTGGTGCCGAACATCATCAACATACAAGTAAACATACTTGTATTTGGTGCTGAACACCGTCTACACACAAGGTAGCATACCTATCCTTGATACTGAACACCATCCACACACAGGTAAATATGCCTGTCCCTGGTGATGAACATCATCCACACACAGATAAACACAGTTATTATTTCAAATAGGTGTGGTGATGGTTTGATGGATATGTCCCTGGTGCCAAACATCATCCACACACAAGTAAACATACTTGTCTTTAGTGCTAAACAACATCCACACACAGCGGAACATACCTGTCCTTGAAGCTGAATACCATTCACACACGTTAACATTGGTGCTGAACACCATTCCCACACCCATCATGGTAAACACACCTATCTGGTGGTGCTGAACATCATCCACACACGTTAACATACCTGTCTAGTGCTGAACACTGTCTGCACAAAGGTAAACATGCCTATCCCTGGTACTGAACATCATCCACACATAGGTAAACACACCTCTCCTTGGTGCTGAACACCATCTACACACATGTTAAAATGCCTGTCCTTTGTGCTGAACACTATCCACACACAGCTAAAAGCATGTATTCTTGGTGCTGAACAATATCCACACACAGGTAAACACACCTATCATTGGTGCAGAACCCCATTCACATACAGGTTAACATGTCTGTCCCTGGTGCTGAACACCATTCAAATATGTGTTGTTGAAAAGTTTTACTCAAAAATGTGAACAACCAAATGGACCATTTTAAATTTCAAGATATCATTTGATGAGTATTGGTAAAAGAACCATAATGAGCCTGCCAGCTGTTATCTGTATAATTCATGTCAGATGGATTTGACTGTCTGGTAGACTTTGAAAAGCTTGGCATGAAACCATCAAAAGATTATATTCAGTGAACCATAGCAATAGCATGTAGTACCCCAGTCCATCCATCTCAGTAAAGGTGGCACAGTCTGACTCACAATGCATACTCTCAATATAGTAAAAATTTAAAATATGCCATGGTTTTACATTTCCCAATAAACTTTACTTCCTCGTATAATTCAAATGTGTCTTAGACTGTACATGGATGTTCGTAAAATACCACTCTGACATGAAAAGTAGGCGTTCAGGACAAGAGCAGATGAGAAAGTTTAACAGGCTCTCAAAAGGCTCTCAAAAGATCTCTCAAAAGATCTTCGGAACAAAAGGAGTAGGTGATGATTATTTTGAACTCCATCATTTTGTGTGGAAATGTGCAATTTATTCTGACAGTGGGAAGTAGATACTCCAGGGGATGATGGGTGGAGATTATAGATAGAATGCAGCGGACCATAAAAGATGGAACGGAGCATGGAAGACTCATGCAGAAAACTCCAAGATTGTTTTATTTAACAGATCTTATTCTGATGAACTTTAGAGGCAGTTCAAATTCATTTTGTCTTTCTTGAGCTGTCGTTTTCCCACATGTTAATAGACCAGTAGTCAAATCCCTGTCTGAAAATACCAAGATAACATCTAATTAGTGAGAGAAGAAGGGAAATCTAATGTATGGGAACTCAGACATGCTATTATAGAAAGAAATGCACAATATTCATCATTTTGGCTTGTCTGCTTTGGATGCAAATCCATCCTAATGAGGTAAGTTGCCTTAAAAGCTTTCCCCAAGAGGCCCATATGTAGTAAAAACAATTCTGTAAAGCACACATTTATATCACTTGTCCCCACAGTGTGCCATGTTGCAAGGCATACATATACACATGGGAAGAGAATGTATGTAAACAAACAATGGATTAGATTATTAATTCCCAGAAACATCAGACATCCAATTTAACGGAGCTTTGGTTCTCTGTAATTTCACAGTACCAATAAATGTATTAGATAAAGTACCCATCATTCATTGGAAACACAGCTCCAGCTTGAGTTAGTTCTATGTCTGTAATGTTCTACAAAACTATTTGGTGGTTATGACTTAATTCCTTTGGAATTTCAAAAACTTATATAGTATAGATTGATTGGCTGACTGAATTGCTTTCGATTTTTGAAAAGTTAAACTTACTTTCACTTCAGTAGGACCAAGCTTACTTTTGAAACCTATTCCTGAGAGAGATGTTGGTCCGTTTAAAATGTCACCAATGTATCTTACTTTTTTAACGATGTATCAAATCATACCAATGGTTACAATGTTATCATGCTAATTGTAACAAAGTGCCTTGAAATATGATCAAACTTGTTTTATCTATTCATCAGGCCACATTGTTGGATGACATATTCTCAAAAGTGATGCAAGTGTGGGAAGAAAAATAAAGTCTGGCAAAAAATGCTGCCTTCATTATGAAATGTATATAGTCATATGACTTAACACACAAAATATGAACTGTAGATTCTTGTTTTTTTCACATCTGCTTCTTTGAGCATGGATTTGGAATTGACTTCTTTTTTTTGACAGCATATATTTGCTAATTTTGTAGCCACTTTGTATGACTAACAGTATACATCTAGCTGATATCTTTTTTCGGGAGAAACAGATCAAAATTGATGCGCACGTCATCCAAATAATTGAATCAATATGGCCTTAGGTATAACGTTACACCGTATTTCATCATGATTCAGAATGAACAGAAAATGAATGGTTCAAATTCTAATCCGGTGTAATTAAAATTTGAAATATGACTATACTTTACATCTAAAATGGCACAACTTTGGATCCAATGATATGAGATATCCTATAAATGTATCGTATGTATGACAGAAACTTGAGTAACAAGCTGTTTAACAACTGTATGTGAAAGGTCAGTGAAGCTAAAAGGGACTGTTTAAGTGGAAACTTTAGAATGAAAGGTTGAAGTACCCTTTCAAGTATGTGCTAGATGAGAGGTGCTCAACTAAAATCAATTTAAAACTTGAATACACTTTAAGAATGTTCTCATTTTTTCGTTTTACTGTACTCTTCAATGCAAACATTGAAAGAACTTTGTAGTATAGGCACTCGTTGGTCTTGAAGGAACATGAGAACTATGCATACAAATGTTCTAAATTAGATAAAATAGCACTAAATTTAAAGAATGGCTTCAAGATCCTAAAGGTGCTGCAAATCATTGTAAAAGTCAAGATTAGGTTATTAATTGAGGTTATTGGATAAATTTGAACAGGACGTCAGGTAGACCAAGTTGGTGCTACGTTCTAGGAAGGACGCAAAGCAAAGCAGCTGTTCCAGTGCACACCATGTACATGTACATGTAACGTTACATGGCAGCAACAGATGAACAGAAATAGTGATAAATGTGTGCATTTAGCCACTTCAGGCCTCCAGGCCTTCTTGTAGTGACTTCAATTACTCTGCTGCCAGTAAGGTGCAGAGATTTTATAACATCAATATAACATAGAGTCTACTCTGATGTAAATACTATATACTGTGGCCCAATATGCCACAATGCATTTCGGTTGAAACAGTTCAAGAGCCAACAAACTGCATTATCAGTTTTTTATGAGTTGCAGTTGACAAGGAAGTGTTGTGACAATATGTTGTAAAATCTATACCTGTCAGAATACCTTAAACTTTGTAAGTTTCCTTTTGAGAATATAGATATTGAGATTATTAAGATTTTGGTTTCAGCCCTGAATATAGTCATGTGTTCTAGACGTTTTTGATGACATGTATTTTGTGTTACTTTTGTGTTAATTTTGCACCATATGTTCTAATGTGGCCAGCTGTTCTGTATATTGATCATTACGATGCATAACTTGATATAAGAAAGCACTCAATTTAATCTTTGAGAAGAGCAACACAAAAAGGTCTACATAGTGAGCTTGATAGATATAATTTGTCTTGAGAATTAATCTCCATTATTCCATGTTTCATCTTTGCAATATTATATGCACAGCATGCACATTTACAAAGCAAGCAGTAGATTAGCTTCCTTTAGTATTTCTAACCCAAACTAGCATATACAAGGCCACACTAATTCTTGTTTTTTAACCCCAAAATGCTTCTATTTTAGTACCAGCATCTGAAGAAACTGTTGTTTTAAGTTTTATTGAAATATCTTCACTTGTTAACTGTAAAGATTTTACCATTCGAAGTTTCTACACAGAACAGTGGAAGTATGAGAGAATGCCTAAGGAAATGATTTTCTTTTTAAGAAAATCAAAGACCCAAGAAATTGATTTGGTTGGTAGTAATGATTGCTTGATGTCTAAAATTACAGCAAGACCAGACGATTACCACATTGATTACGAAAACATCACAGGTGGTTTATAAAGCTTTGAATCATAATTTTCCTGTTCATATCAGTGATTTTATCACTGCTCAAAATCAGTATAGCAGGAAATTTTTAGCAGATATAGAGCAGAAATTAACCCATTTATGTGTTGCCTAGGTGTCATCAAATATCATTACTTTTGACGCACTAAAGAAAACACAGGAAAACAGAATGATAAAACATCTTATATACATGTAATACTGTACACATATATAACACAAGTCTAGTCTGGCTTAGTTTTCCAATGTACTGTTTCTCAAAATATGAAGAAGGTTTTGATCAATATGGCAGATATTATGTATGTTATAATTAAACTTTCTTGCTGACGGCAGGAACATCAAGGACGAATTGAAGTATATATATTTAGAAACTCATCTCCCATTTTATGATCCTTAAAAAG
>NC_049981.1:19116835-19118624 GCF_000003815.2 Branchiostoma floridae | reverse complement strand
ATCTTCCACTCTTGTAGGGCAAGACTTGAGGGGTATAGCTCACTGCAGTGTCAGACGACTAATGCAAGATAAGGGGCTATACGCAGCCGATGCTATTGACATTAAACAAGCGAGTATTGATTAATGACTATAGTGATCAATTACGGCTATCTGACCTATGGCCTTTTCAGAATCCACAAACTGGAAATCAAGGTAAGTTTCTTGGGTATTGGAGGAAACTGTTAAGTGTTTCCATAAGTCACTTCTGTACTGGTTAAAATGTTGACGGAATCGGGCCAATCTAGGTACCTTCCTCGGATTGCAAATGCTCAATCACAAATATTCTCTTCTCATTGAATACAAGATGCATTTCCTAGTTTTATATATGCAGATAGCACAGATAAATCTAAGTTCCTTATGCAAATAGATAAATCATGTATTATAAGCTCCATCGGCCCATACATGTACCAGTCTATTAGTCATTGTAGATGTAGTAAAATATCACATTATTATTTCACTGTCTTACCCTTGCTTGATGGAGACAATAAACCCAAAAGTGTATTGTACTCACCATGGCCTGTATGAGTATCAATGTATACTTAAGGTTTTTCTTACATTAAGGTAGCAAAGGTTTTGATATTTTCCATATGTAGCAGTAATAAAGAGTATTATTTTCAGATTTTGATTCAGAGGTTCCTCCAATCTCATTCACTTGTTCATATTATCATAAGCGCAAGGCCTACTCACGTTTGTCAAGTTTACCAGCATACAATTTATCCCATGCTTCTTGATAAGGTTTATAGACAGCTGTAAACGGTAAGATCCAAGGTGGAACTGAATTCAATATTGCCTTACTTCAAAAGCAGCCCTGTAGCCCTGTGCACTGCTCTTGTGATAAATCATGCCAACAGTATCTTCTGTATCGACCTCGCTATACCAGAGGGGGAGTGATAGGCAGCTGGTGGACTGTTTAAGATTAGGAAGAAAAACGTTTAGACTGCTGCACTTCCAAGATACATACATGTACATGCATACAATTTCAATAACATCATATGTTTTTTTCTTTATTCTGTTAATGCTGTTATCTGCAGCATATTCTTGTCTTATGTTGACAGCATCCCGTTATTCGTATTTCAGTGGATGCTGTCTGAAATGTCTGACCATTTCCATTGTGATATCTGGTTGCTTGAGTAACTATCATTTGGCATATCTTATTTCTTGGATGTTTAACCTTCATTGTCTTATTTCCAACATAGTTTCCCATTAATCTAACTTAAGCCGACAATTTGCAGTTGAACATCATTATAGAAATGAGTAATTGATCTTTTTCTACTAAAATTCTCCTGCATGTCTTCGATTTTGTTGTTAAGTCTCCTGAGGACCCGTCCTTAAGAGTAGCCATGTTCACTTTGCCCTGTGATCTGTCTCCATGATCAGAAGTGTTTTCTTGAACCAGAGCCAAGATTCTTCCCAAAAGTGCCACAACCACTGACGGGTGCCCTTGTAAGTATGTAACATTGACCTTGCTATTCAGGAAGCGTGACCTTGTCCAAAGCCAAGTGGTTCAGTTTAAAACGGGCACTTGTCACTGTTAGTGCAGCATACTAGCTAGAAAAAAATTTGATAGATAAAATAACAGTTTACTTAATATTCTATGGTAACAGATTGCCAAAATTATAGCTTTGACTGATTGACACATAGACATAGCAGTAATGAATGTGCAATTTTGTTACCAATGTGAGATCTGATTAAGATGACAAATATATGAGATTGTTTAAATAAAAATAAAAACAAAAGGTTAGAATAGGGA
>NC_049981.1:19114462-19116511 GCF_000003815.2 Branchiostoma floridae | reverse complement strand
TTGTATCATGGGAGTGGAAAAGGTCACAACTTTCCTGGCCTTTGTGACCTCAATAGCCCCAATTTTACACCCAGTAATTGCTGCTATCAATCTGAATAAATATTTCTCTCCATAATGAATTTGTTTTCGGCAGAAACTAGACTTATTCAGAATTGCAGCTTTTTTCATTATCTCATCGTAGTCATATGACACATGAGGTAATTAACGTAGAGTCAAACTTGGATTCAGCAACCTCTCAAGGGACTGAGGAAATAGTTGCTCAGAACATTATGGGGTTGACTATATAAAAATTGATGGGACTGATTTAATATGGCTTCGGAATGGAGGTGGTTGCCTGTGCCAGGTGGTTGCCCGAAAAGTTTGTCTGTACATATACATCTTCTCAATCCGATGTCCCAAAAGAAAGAAAAATTATAGTCTACTCCTTGACATCTCATTAAGTGTTGAGGAGCAACAGACAACAGTTATCCTTTCCTGCCCCACAGGATTGCTACACATAGTGATATGTCAACATGCCTAATCCCTGTTTATTATAAGGCGGATTAAGAACAAGCTTTAGTAGGCAACGGAGACTTCCCCAGAGTGGTAGTTTGCAGGGGAAACATGTCTGTATTCCATCATCTTCCTCCAAGGAGTTGTGAAACATAAGTGACATTTCGCTGCAGGTAATACCTGACGTCTAGAGTTATGTTTTCTTTCATTACCTCAGAAAGCCTCGCCCTTGCACATAATTACTAGATGTCCGTTGAGATGGGAGCAATTTGGATAGAAACCTATGATATATCTATTTCCATATTTTTTACACCCACATAGTGCTGATTATTTCTTTACCATACCTGTCCAGTGTCGAAAGCGCTTGTCATGGACCAATTAGCCACAACAGAACAATTAAAGCTTCCAATTTTTACCTTGTTAGTCCTAGCCCCCAACCAATCTTCTGCCAGTAATTACAACTCAACCAGAATTCTGAAAGCCTTACCTTCAGTGTGCTTCCATTACTTCTGCAGAATGGATCTTGAGAAATCCCACTTAGGTCCAAGAAACAATTATCTCACAGGGTGCGTCTGCTGCAGGGAAGGTACTGGCTGTATTGACTGGCCGAATGTGGCATTAGTTACCCTACAATGGGATTGTAAGGGATGCTTTTCACCCAGCAAGGGAATGTCAAAAAGATTTAAAGCAGTAAGAAGACAGTAGCCCTGCTCAGAAACGTGTGCATAATGTCATTTATTTGCTTATAATGATATGGTGCTCACATTTTCATGACAAGCTTGTTAAGGAATGACGTTTTGTATTGCTTATGAAACAGGTTGTTGAGTATGCATGATTTTTGCTGTGCACTGAATAGAGATGAAACATATTTCATGCAAATATCAACTGTAAAATTTATCTGGCTTTTCCTTCAACAAATGCAATTGCTGCTTTTGTTAGTATTTAGGGAACAGTTTATTTAGGTAACTTGGACAGACATCTGTTAAAAGTATAGGAAGAGAATGGGTGATAGATTACACCACATTCACGGTGACATTTGAAATGCTGTCGGGAGAAAGGAAATGTGCAACAGGGGCAATTTGTTACCATGCCCGACACTTCAAGGATAATCTCATACCACAAGAGATTTGTCTCTTCTTGATTAGGCCTAAAGTTTACTGGGACAGCCGTTAATCTGCATGTCCAATTTGTGTGGAAAAGTTACAGGAATTAGGTGGCCTCAAAGGTGCAGCCAATCCCTTAACCCCTGGTTGGTGCATATTAAGTTACAACTCTCATAACAGTAAGAACCATTGATTATCCTGTTGTGTTTTATTTGGAAAACTTGCAACTCCAAGGTACTTAATCATTTGTATACACTCACGAGAATCAGACTTAGGACTGTAAATTCTCACTCTAATACCAACAATGACATGCGTAGATCTGTTGCATGCATGCATAATATGCCCATAATGCATGTAAGTGTCCGGCGGTAGTAATCAAAGGGACGATGATGGTGTTTGGATGTGTTGGCCCGGCTGGATTACCCTCCTGGTGTTTCCTGGGTTGTGATGAGGA
>NC_049981.1:19112375-19114362 GCF_000003815.2 Branchiostoma floridae | reverse complement strand
ACATAATGAGTTGGCGGCTTTCTGTCCCTGCAATGTTTATTACTACTGAGGTACCAGGTCCTACAGAATGCACAGTAATACATGTAAGTCCCATTGGCAGTGGATATATGGTGCTCATTGTGCACAAGGCAGACACAGAGAAGAATGCCTTTGACCTTGACTTAATTGCTTAGATAACAATATAGATGGCCTCTGCACATTCCAAGACTCAAAGGATTGAAGTGTCAGAGGTGTTACACTAAGCCCTCATTCTATTGCACTCCTGAGTCTTACGAAAGCAGATTTTTGGGGAACGGAACTTTAAAAATAGTATTTACTACATGTTCACGAAGAGTTCACTCAAGCATGTTGTGTGCGTAAAGCAACTTACGTCTATGTATCTTTATGTATCAGCTAATATTTCAGTCTATGACACCAAACTAGCTTTAGCCCTTCAATATGGTATCTCCCCACACATAACACATTTTATTTGCCATCTGGTCCAAAGTCATGTCACCATAGGTTGAACCCAGAAATTTTTTGCTGTCCATATCATAACAATTTTATGGACTACCAGTATCTCAATAAGTGCAGTCTTTAGATATTTAGTCTTTTTTAAACAAGCAATTCAGTAACAGCTTGGTAAAGGTTAAAGAAGCTTTTTTTTTTACCTTTGCAGGAAGGTGAATCAATTTTTTTGCCTTGTTTTCTTGTTTAGTTTGTTGTCTGTGATCAGTTAAACTTGTAAAATGCCTTTGCAGATTGTTTTGATATTTGGCATTTGGTTAGTTGTTAATGAGAGCTCTAGTGAGTTTGAATTTGGGCCCTCCAGTTCTGTGCATATAATTAGTAAGGTACTGTTTATCTGCTTCTTTGGTGTTTTTGCAAATGTAGCAATAGATTTTACCCTATGCTGTTTGATTCCTTTTTTATCACTATCACACTGAAACAGCCGTAATTTTGGATTCTTTCGGAATAATAGTATTTCAGTTCAATTGCCTTTAGTGCTTTTATCAGTGATTTTCTCCAACAGATAAGCTTACATTGGTAAATTGAGGCAATTTTTCAGTGTGTATCAGTAACATCGGGTTTAAAGGTATAGGTCAGAATTTGATAGAAGGGGTCCAATCATTCATACCATGTAGTTTTATGTGGTTTATCCTACTACATTTATAACGTAGAAAAAGTATTGAGATGTATCATTAAGATGGACTCTGAAAGTTCGTATGGAATTATGGAATTATGGAGTAATGAAAGTTGATTAAAGAAAAGTGCAAGTGATTTTCATCTAGTTTAACTCACCAAAGAGCTATTCTTCTACTTTTTTACAGGTTCATTGTACAGGGTAATTCTCATAGTTCTTTTTGACAAGCACCATGAATGGTGGACCATGGCTTAACATCCCAGACTGCACACATTTCTGATAGATTGCACACAAATGTTGGCAGAGCAACACAGCCGGAATCGAAGTCATAGCTTCTACAGTTTTTAAAGGGAAAGGGTCACTGTCATAGTCATTATGAAGAGTCAATCTTGCCCCTCGCTCTGCTTTTCGTGTAAAGAAAGTGTAGAGAGAGGCCTGAGTTGTAGTCTGATGGCACATTGTACAGTCAGTATTCATGAAGGATGGATTATAAGAAAAGGTGTCAGGAGAGATAAAGGCATGAGGCCAGGATGTGGATGGAGGAAATTGCCCATTTTCCATGCACCTGCCTCCAGGGCGACAACCGGACGAAATTGAATTTAAAGTAAAGATCTTTCAACCAAAAGTCTATACTTTGAGTAGAATATCATTCCTGAATGATGTAGTTGTATTGAGGTATTTCCTGTATTAAACAAAATACACAGTTTTATGTCTTTTTCAAGAAGAGCCTAGAAATAAATGAGGTAGAATGAAGTAGTTGAATTATAGTTAAAAGTTACTATGTATATTTGTGTGATAGGTGTGCCATTGGAGACATCTTGTTTTGACTTAAGCATGTACTCGTGCATGTACACAGAACATACA
>NC_049981.1:19090444-19112275 GCF_000003815.2 Branchiostoma floridae | reverse complement strand
GATGCTCAGAGTACAGGTCACTGAAGCAGTGCCTTTAATAGGTGATTAAGGCCCATCCCTGGTGAAAGGGAACACAGGTGGATGCCCAGACCCGTATTTCCCCTGATTGCTTCTTGGGCTTCTATTTTGATGTAAACAGCATTGCTCTGAAACCTCTAGGGTTTTTAAACCTTCATTTACCTGACCCTGGGCAGAGTACTTTTAATCATCCATCTTTTACTTGTCCACATTATTATTGTTTTTCATAAAGAGTGCTCCCAAGGGGATGAGGTTGTTACTGTTACAGTACTTCGCAGGAAAATAACAGATTTTGGATTATGACACCATTTTCCCATTTCTTCCAAAAATACAGGAAATATGAATTACTGTTGCAATAGGAGATGTCCTGGTGGCTCAACCTCATAGTTGATTAGTTGGTAACTTGGAGACTTAGGATTCAGTCCTGGGAAGGGCATCTCCATTAGGGCTAGACTCGTCGTTTGGAAGGGAGGTAAGATGGGGGCCCTATGTGTGAGAAGGTACCTTGAGCACAAAAATTAAAGGCAAAGGGATAGCAAGCCTTCCCGAAAAATTTACCCTACTACTAAACAGCAAGGAAACTTGCGCCCTATGTGCCACTTGAAGGGTCTGAACGAACGTTGCAATTGTAATGCTTCAAAGATGGTATGTTTGTTAACTTATTCCACATCATCCCCTGAGATTGGCCTGACCTTTATTCCTATCATGTCTCATTATGTTTAGCAGCTTCAGACTGATTTTATTCATGATCACAAGTTAGTACCGCCGTGCCATTTACACAGCTATGACCTTTAACTTATCCAGGTTCATTACCATAGACATAAGGAACCTAGGCAACACAGGAAGCGGTGGATTGCTTTTTAGAAAGGAAAAGGCAGGGGTCAACCAGACTGTTGGAAGGAAGATAACTGCCATTGAGCTTGAAATTACTTTAGACAAATTACATAATTATATAGATGAATGGTAGAATTTCTCAGCTGTGAAAGTGTCTTTTTCATGGATGATACATTTATCCATGAATTTACCTTTAGTTGTCATATTTCATGTTGTTATTATGTTTACCTTTATGGAAGGGAAACTCATTTTTTTTGCTCTACTTCCTCCTCTTCTCTTTCTTTCCAGATAAATGAAGTACATGTACTACATGATCTACTTGTACATGTACACCAGACAGTTGTCACTATGCCTACTAGTATTAATACACATGGTGTTTGATTACACTTGAAAGTGGCAGGACAGAGCTGGAGGGGCTGGTCACCATATATGAAAGTGAGACAGAGAAGTAGTATGTTAGGCTAGATCATATGAATGTAAGCATTATGTATTTGCTAGCAAATGTTACCTGTTTATAAATGCAGTCTTTTCCATTATACCCAATAAGTCTGAACTGGCGCTGCAGGTGACCACAGTATGCTTTGCAAGTATGTAATAGCATGTTTATTCTGCCATAATGATTGTAAATTAGTAAATGCGCTTATTTCAACCTTGTACTATACGATGTTTGCATGCATACATACAATGTATATCTTTATCATACTTGTGTCTTGATAGTCACTTTGGGAATTATAGACACTTGGAGCAGATGGAAACAGGAGCTAATGACCAAAAGCTCAGGTACCCAGTAGAGTTGTTGACCTAGATATGCCTGTTTAGTGTCGTCTATTTTTTATTTGATTTTGAGAGAAAACAGCTTAGACAGCAAAAGAACCGGGAAACATCCAAATCTACATTTCTTACATAATCTGTTCTTGTTAAAGGTAAGAAAAGTACAGGTACTGACAATGCAGAGAATATTTTGTTGAAAAATAGGTCCAATCATGATTCATCACTTCAGACTGGCATATAGGGATCCCATTATTAATAAACCCTTGCACAGCATCCTGGTAGGCCTGTGATTCTTACTTACCAGAAACAGTGCTAGTAATGCCTCATACTTCCCTTGAGGTGTTTACAAATACAAGTTTGTTTTTCCCATGAACTATTGTGGAGTTGAACTTGCTGCCACCAAATTCTGTAGGAGCTTCCTCATTAGATAGCTTCAAGCATTGCTTACAGCTACAGTGTAGATGTGCAAAGGTTAGGTGTGACAGGTCATTCAGTGTAATATAACCAGCTGCATGCGAAGCTGGAGTGTGATATGCCAGCAATTCATGTACATGTAGATACAGATACAGTTAATATAATTCTGGCCTGTAGTATATGTCATTCATCAGAAACAGTATCAGAATTCAGCTGTTATTTGATTGATGGCCCAATACTTAACATCCTGAAGCAAGGCAACTGCACTCCATGAATGATAGACTGTATGATAAGATTGGATTGCTGTTGGCATTCAAGTAATGGTCATATGTTTTGTTCATACAAATCTTGGCCTTCTCCCTCAGATCCATCACAGATTCCTTTCTTTCTTTTGTATTTTTGGCCATGGAAAGTGGCCAGCACAGGAAAGAGCAAGGCAAGGTGACCTTCCTGTCTCTGTCATCTTGTAAGTACATGTACATGTACATGCGTGTTGTTGAATTACATAACATCTCTGTACAATGTCAAGATAAGTGAATTTTCAAAGCTTCAGAATTCTTTTTAGAAAATACTATATGGGGAATGTTATCTTGAAGTTTCTTTCCTTGTGAGTGTAGAAACCTTTGCTCAATGTATAAACCGACAATTTGACAGATAAAGCAATGAGCATATGTAAATTACCTTGCTCAAGAACTTTCCCACCAATTTTACACACAGCTAGTCTGACAGTGATGCCTTCATTTGTCTATTGATTCTTCCCTTGTCACGGAAACCTCTTGTCAATGACAAGTAAGTCTTCCTAGATTAGAGACTTACTGGAACTGTTGCCAAAGACCTTTATTGCTTCTTTCTGATAAAAATTCATGTCCGGGAGGATTTTCCGAGCCTTAAGGCCTCACAGCCTTATCTCTATTGATTTATGCCATGCCATTGATTTTTCTTTTAAGTGCAGTGGACTTCTCAGAAAGTGTTGCCTCTATCTCCGCTTTTAGATCTTTATTGTCTTCATAAAAAGTATAACTACGTACCTGGGCCGTGTCTGCAAGCTGGAAGCAACCTCACTACTTTTCCACATCATGGATGAAATTCTTTGGACCCAAAAGCAAGCATTCGTTCTTTTGGTTTGGGATGTACATTGTGTAATTCCAGCAGCCTTGTACATGAGGGAGCTCTAGGCATTAGCTCAGTCATGGGACCTCTGTATGTAAAAGAACCTAACACACTTGTTGAGAAAAGTAGGAATAACCTTGTGCGCTTGGCTTAGAATGTAGCAAAGCCACATTACCCTTCCACTAGGTACTTGATATCTCACCTAAGTTATGAATGACTGCTTTACCTTTGCCTGGGGCGATATACATGTATAGTCACATGTACAAATATAGAACAATGAGAATACCTGAGAGAAGTTTTCTTTTAAAGTTGGCAGGATTTGCAGGATTTATTATGTGTTGTCCGTATCTCTTCTTTTTGGTTTTTGCTCTTTACAGCCTTTTTCAAAGTCATTGCACAGTGTCCAGTTGTTACAAATGTGGCTGTATACTGCCAAATGTACCATGAAGAGTCAAATAAACAAATAAGACTATGCCTTTCTTTGCAACTTTTTTCTTTGCATGCTCACGTCAGTTTTGGCGTCATCCATATCATCTAAACAATACACAAGTACAAGCATACAGCTTTTTCCCTACTCTCAGCTACAAAATATAGCAAACAATTATAACAAATTCTCAAAGTCACAATAAGAATTTTCCATCACTTGAAATTCCCCCTAAATGACAGCATCAACCATAAAATCTAAGACACTCTTGAATTAGTCGTATATTCTACTAGATAGATAACCAAAGCTGTCATTTTTTCCTGTAGTTTCAAAGGTGTGATAAATTGTAGTCTCTAGTGTTCTGTAGGGAGGCTGTAAAACATTGTCCTAGCAAGAAACGAGCCGTTATGGTTGATGGAAAATCTTGATTCATATGAAAAGCTGCTTACAAAGTATTGCCATGAGGGTGTGCTTGCCGAGTGATGAATACATATGACCTTGGTGCAATCTTGAGAAAATGGGAGCACAGCTGTAGTTAACTGGGATGTTTCCTGGCTATGATATCATAAAAGTGTCCATAACATCCCATTCTACTAGACAGAGATCTTGCTATAACCTTACTGCAACTGTGTGCGGCCTAAATAAGATTTGTATAATCCTTGACTTTGAATTGGAATATCATGCAAAATGTAAAAGTGTGACCAAAAAGACAACAAGACACACAAAGCCTAAAATGATGCTATTTTTCATCTATGAAATTCATAGACTAGTCCGTGAAATTGCTTGGTTGCAGTGTTTAAAGGCTTCCAGGCTGTTCTTGAGTGTGCTCACCAATGATCTTGAACAGTAATACAGACCAAGATGTTCCGTTTCACATTTCTGTATCGTCCCATGGGAAATGTGCAAGTCCTATTATCCAAGAGAATATTTGATGCTGTGAATTGTTTTGTTGTAGGGGCAGCATGTCAAGTGATGGGGATGTCCTTGTAGCTCAACTGGTAGCAATCTCACAATTCTGCTCCATCATTTGGTGGATGGGAGACCTCAGTTCAATCCTGGGTTGGGTATTCTGGCTGCACTCATCTGTTGGGAATGGGAGTCAAATTGGATCCTGTATTTTGAGGACATGCCTCTAATTCATTAAAATTTCTTTAAAGGGAGGGCTAGCAATCCCTTCCTGTACAAATCTGCTACTAAAACAGCAGTGTCTGAACGAAGAAGTGATGTCAAGTGCCTTTTCACATTTAACTCAAATGTGTTATCAACTGAAAATTGTGCATGTAATATTTTGAAATGTTTGCTATAATCGATTTCTTCAGATATACATTTTTGAGCTAATATTTGCTTAAGACCAATGGTACACGAATAGATTAGTCCTTGTCTGTAATTCTAGGTAAAAGAACTGTCCTTAGTGCTGAAATGTTGACTGTTCTAATTCAGCATGTTTCTTTGGAAAGTAGGCATAGGAAAGACAATGGAACTGGTTTGGGAAACTCCAGCTAGTCTTTAGGGTCGTAACTGCTGTCTTAAAGGCATTTCCTTGTTCCTTTTCCATTTTTAGAGTCAATATGGAAAAAAACACAAATATATTCAAACCTGTCAATGATGAACACTGAAGGGATTTGAAATATTGGTCACAGTAGACAGATGTCCATTATAGACAGGATTCTTGATGGTTAAGTATTCGGAAAATAGTCCAACGTAGAACACAATTCCAAATGCCCTTGTATAGAAGTACGGGTATGTCCCTTTGACTCAACTGATAGTGGCACTCACAGATTAGACTAGACTATAACATATGCCATTGTAGGTTATAACAGGTCGTCTGTTTGCTTAAGCTTGGCTCAAGGTCATGATATATCTTCATAAAACTGCGCTGATCACATAATCACTAGACATGTTGTAGTATGTATTCCTGGCAAAAACCAAGTTGTAAAGAATTAATAGGAAATGTTCTCTTAGCATGCTGACAAAGTGCTTGGACAAAGAAAAGCAACATAACAGCCACCTTGAAAAATTGTTGCACCTACTGCGCAGTATTTTATTGGCCAGTTGACCTTTAAAGCAAACCTTCACAATATGTAGATCCGTACAATTGATATGCAGAACAGAAGTCAGTTCAGGTGCTGTGCATTTTAGGTTTTGTTTCTTTAACTGTAATGGCTCCATTAACTTCATTAAAAAATTCTGAGGTATAGCATAACATATAGAGTTACTAGAACAGGTACTCCTTTGCATGTATCAGAAACTGTAGCCAAATAACTGTGCTATTAATTTGGCATACATGAATGCATATAGGCAGCCAACACGTTTTGGAAAGATTTTCTTGTTGGAAAAGTTATCTTGTACATCAATCTAAGCCAGGGTTCTTTAACAGATAAAGCCAGGGTCTTTTAATGGATTATGCCATTATGAAGAGACACTTATGCATAATGGCATAGAACTGTTCTTTCAGCCCGTTCTGCCAAGTATTGATGGAGATATTATGATTTTCATCCAACCCAGGCTTTTATGATACTGTCATGGACAATATGACAAGGCAGACTTGGCTTTCCAGTAGTGGAATATAACTGAATACATAATCCTTCATTCAGGTATGTTACGTGAACTTTGGCCTTGGGCCAAAATTTCCTCTATTGTATAGTTTTAGTGACAGAATTAATTCTTTAACTGACAACGTCTTGCCATAGCAATGATATCTTCTGTTTATTTTCCCCAATGACATCAAATTTCCAATCATGCATAATGCACAACTGTTTAAAGTTGGCAAGATTTATGGTAATACTTGACATCTTGCATACATAATCAAGAACAGTCTGGCATGTAACAGAGGATCTGTGTAGCCTATCATGATGCCTATACAATCCTGATGTCTGAAACCAGGTCTACTAACAATAGCTTGCTTTTTGTAATGTCGACACCTTCGACGCCAAGAGCGGAAAACTGATGTACTCTTTTGTGGCTTTGTGGCTTGCGTCATTGAGCTATTGCTTCAGTAGCTGGTTTTGGAAACATTATTGTCATCTTGACACCCTACATAAGAGACTGTTTGATGGTGTTGGTTTTATGTAGTTTCTATAGATACCTGTAGATTTTTGTGTTGTTTATTACAGTTTATTGTAGATGTGTGCATGTGTGGTATACAAATACGGGCGGTTGAGCTTGGGAAAAGCAATGAATAGATAAATAAATGAATAAGTTTATTCCAGACCTTACTTCGTAAATCTGTTCAAGAAGAGATAACCAGCTGGTGCAACAGTAACTGGGGTCAGGGTAGGTTAAAAAGGTCAGGGTCTAGGTTAAGTAATAGATTGTTGGATAAGAATTACATAAATACATAAAAGTTGCCCATAATACATTTTTTACAATGTGTTTTGTACATGAACTAAAAGTCAGAATGGAAAAGTAAGAAAGTGCAAAGTTTCCAAATGAGTTCAAAGTAGTCTTTTCATACATATTTCAACAGAAAAGGTGGTGGAGATGTCAATTTTTTAATGACTTCGTTCATTTAGTTACCCCACAAATAGTATAGAACTGCCTGTTTAAGCAAGTACCGTGAAGTAGTGGCAAAGAAAAATCAAGCTTGACAGAAAGTAAACAAAGTGGCAATGAAAGTAATTTTGAATGCTTGACAGTGAAGGTACATGTACTATGGGTGGAGCTAATTCCTATTATTTCTCAATGTTAATTGTTGGTAAGTGGGTTTGGGTATAGAGCAACAAATCATTGTGTTTGCAAAATTGAGGGCAATATATGTTGCAAATGATGACTCCTTCAATGTTGTACTGAGTCTAAAGACGTGGATTTGCATTGAACTAACGAGCTGTAGAAAACTGTAGTATGATTTATTTTAAGTTAAATGGATAACAATTAGACTTACCATTGTACTAATCATTACATTGCTAAATTGAGAAATATTTTGCTGGAATGAATCCTTGCTGATGTCCCTACAGTTCCAAAACAAGGGTTTGAAGGCCTCATGCCTCCATGAAATAGCTTGGTTATGCAAATAACATAAACATTTACATAATCTATGCCCGGTTATGTAAACCTTGTACTCACTTACACATGTCGCAAGTCTGAAAATACCAGTTATGATACAACAGTTTACAGTATGTGTATTAGCAAACTGATTGAAAGCTGAATCAGTAAAACTTTAGGGGAAATTTGTATTGTGGCTAATGACATTTCTCATTAAGACAGAAACTTAAGATCACACTTTCTATCTACCCGGTGCTTTATCATAAGGGTTATAGTTCTCCTATGGTAGTCATAACAATCCGGACTAATTTGGCTTAGTGCTCCATTCAGTCAAAGAAGTTAAGATATTTATATCCTGTCAGGGTTTGTATAAAACTTCGAAAAATACCTTGATTGCAAAGTACATTTGGATGTGATTTGAGGTGTGGGAGTCTATATATATACAGTTTGTAAATGTTAGCTATGAAAGCTGTCAAAGGAGCTAGTTCAAAATAAACTACCCTCCCAAATTGTAAAAAGGATTCCAGCTCATGCTGACGAGAAGATGACATGTATAACTTTCGGTGCACCAAAGTCAGCAGAAGAGTATCTAACTCTCAGTTTCCACCTTAAAGTGAAAGTTAATGGCCAAGTGGCTAGCTGGGGGATGTGAGATCGACTGGTCATGGGTATGATCCCTGGCATTCCCGGCAAGATGTTAAGTTCCAAGGAAAGGCACTTCACACAGCTTTTCTCACTCCACCCAGGTGTAAATGGGTGCCTGACTTCGGTTAAGGAGGTAAAAGGTGGTGGAAGGAAGAGGGATGGTTTTGTCTCCGATATTGTGCCAAAGACACGGGGAATAACAACCCACTGCCCCTCATCATCATCATCGGTCGGCTGCAGCCCACTGCCCCTGCAGCCCGAAAAAGGCTATGGAATTATACATGTATTTATTTTTACCTTGATTAAGGCATCTTCACCAGAATGAGTAGAACTTTAATATTTATCATATCCCCAACAGTCAACTGTTTGATCCTTTTCACTGAGTTCGCAAGGCCAAAGAAGGTGTAATATCCCATAGGGCAGATTCTACTGACCCGAAAAAGCAACATTAGCCTGTTGGTTTATTTCTTCAAGCACATAACTTATGTATATGTTCGCTAGCCTTCAGTCACGAAACAGGGTTTACCCGAATTGGACGTCTGTGTGCACACAGTGTAGATGATTAATAGTATACAGGTATATACCGTATAGTGCAAGCTAGGACTTGGTCTTTTGGCTTTCTGGATTTTACACATTTAACATTACACCATGCAATAGAAATCAGAATATTGTAAAAAGAATGGTCAACATCCATATGCTAATGCCTACCTTGATATTTTCCTGTACTGTTTTTTCCAGAGTCTTGGTTCAAGCATTGCAAATCAGCATGGTATCATTGTTACAATTCATACAGTTAAAAGCATTATCACAGTAACAAATGCCGTGTATGAAAATTGATTTCACACGTGCTGGTTTTACTAGTTAGGCAGCTTGGCATCAGTCCGGACCACACTCATTGCTGGCGATGTATTACATTTACAATTGATTGGAAAGGTCTTACCACAGCAATATATGATACCTTTTAGGACATATAATGATATGTTGATAACCATATATCAAATTGTATAGCTGGTCACAATGTACCTCCTTCCTACAGGGAAAAGTAGTGCACTGAATCATTGTTGCTTAGTATTTTTGTAATGAAATTTATGAAATAGCATTTTGACTACAAGAGTTTTCACTAAAACATTGAAATACAGATAATTTCTTTCTATAATCCCCAAACTTAATGTGGCCTGAGAGAAGGCTGCCATGACTCCTCCAGGATATTCTATCACAGTCAGATTTTATCAGGGATTGGACTGAGGCAACCTTTCTACAGAAACACTGAAGAGAAAAATGAGAAAAATGACTGACAATATCAGGGGTATTGAAAGGTATATGGGCATGATCTGTGGTCTGATATAGGGAAAGTATGACAGGTCTACAGTACCAGTTTGCTACCAAATAGAGGGTATTTAGGGGGTATTTAAGAAATAAAATAGCCGTTATCATGACCGACTTTTAGGTCTGTCAAGACTGTTAAGACAACAAAATGAACAGCATGAACTTCCAAACAATGAGTGGGATGGAAAAAAAAAATTAAGGCTGGGGCAGTCGTGATCTATTATCAAGAACAGATGACAGAGATGTGTAGTGTGTCCCTTGCCTAGCTGGCATCTATCCAACCTGCTATTCCCCTGGGACTTATTATAGGGTTTGGGTTGGGTTGGCAGGAGGCCAGTGTAGCTGTCAGCATCAGTGGCATTTTATACACTCATTATCACTAATGTGGTCTTGTCACATGAGCTGGGGAGAGGAACAAACCATTATGGTGGCGATGATAGGTTGATCTCCCTTTAATCTCCCAGCTAGCCACTATTTAACACTGCTTATAGATAGGAAAAGAAGTGTGGAGCTGTCTCAGGCTTTAATATTTGCTATTCAATCTACTCATTGCTTCTCTTGTTAAATCTGTCATTCTAAGCCGAAGAAAATACATTTCACCAGTTTCACGTCATGACGTTCAGATTTTTTGGACCAGCTATGAAATATTGACCAACAGTGAAATTTCCATTGCTGGGATGCAGCGGTGGGCCCTGGACACAGCTCTGCAGTATAGTTTGATACATAGATGTTCAATTTTACCATAAAAATGTCAAGGCAAGGACTGAAAAGTTATTGTGTTTTTATTCATGTCACCCTTCTGACAAAAAGCCATCTTAAATTTGGAAACTGAGGTCACCAAGGTTGAGTGAAAATCCATGGTAGCATTTGAAAGCAATGGGCTGAGTTTGTGGAATCAGCCAGGCATAGCCACCCTAGCCTGGTACAAGGGACACTTTGAAATTTGAAAGAGCAGCTTGATATGTGATTCCAGCACAATAGTAAATGATTAATTTAAGAATGCTACATGTATTTAAGACAACTGTTGGAAGAGGTTTATTTTCTTTAATTGCTGAAATAGAAAATATATAATGATGGTTTTGATTTGGGAGGGTGGACATTTAATTTAGGAAAAGTGAGCAGAACATTCTAAGTTGGCTGGTGTGAAGCAAATGTGCTCAGTATATTCGTTCATCATTGAAGATTTGGCTGATCAATACCAGATAATTAGAAGACTGGCGACGAGTCAAAGAGTGTGGTGTTTTTATTGATAACATATTGCAATGAGATTGGTTAATTTGACAAGTTGGCTGCCAGATTTACAGCAAAGGTTTATATTTGCAGATCAATAAGAGGTTACGTACAAGGTTCAGTACTTTCTAACCATTATGATTTTCCCTGACCTAGAACTGCACATAATTGGATTGCAGCAAGGTTAGCGGATACACAAAAATGTAAATGTATGCCCAAAATCTTCCTATACACGTCATGTACTTAGAACAGTTTGGAGAATTCTAAAATTTTACATCAGACTCTCCAGTTTGTTTTGATATTTGATACAACATACTCACTTAATAATAATGTGTGCAACTTGAAGTTGACTACACTACACTGTCAAACATGTTTTTTACTTGATAAGCAAAGATGAAAAATGAAAATGAATTTTGTACCAATAGATATATTCATGAAAGAAACAAACCAATTAGTTATAATAGGGATTCTCTAATTTTGGCAAGTAAGAGCATCTTCAGCTGCAAAAAATAAAAGTCTGCTTTTTTTTTTACATCAGTCTTTGCATTAATGAATGTACATGTATAGGCAAAACATTGTGCTGTTTTACTGCAATATTCCACATGCTGGACGAAGCCTGAGGGAGCCATTTCCTTCATTCTTTTTTACTGTTAAGAATTACAGTAGCTGATATATTGACACTGACCCACATGTTGGGTACTGTTAGATTAGGGCACAGGTCTAGCCTGTACAAAAGTACATGTAGGGCAACACAAATCAGTCCTGAGGAATGAAATTGATTATGAATAAGTTATAACCCTTACATTTTGAACAGTGTTTAAGTCTGTGTGATTTATGTTGCCATGGTGATGGTAAAGCATGCAGAAGATGAATTAATAGAGCATTTGGGTCTTTTCAAGTTGGTAGAAAGGAGATAAAGAGATAATCTAGTTATCAGTCATGTGCAGGCTCTGGTGTAGCTGTAATTGACGAGGTGTAATTTGTGGTTAGCAAGGGTTTTTAGACCACCAGGGATTTTTTTTGAAAATTAAACTAAGGTCCAATTTATTACTTAACTCTGTATGATTATCATTGAAAATTATGTTGCTTCTTTTTGGTCAAAAATATGTTCATAAAAAGCAAACTAAATAAACTTGGGCATTTTATAATTGTGTGTATTACCTTAAAGCAAGGAGTTTCCTTCTCCCTCTCTTCACTTTGTACACTGTTATATCAAGCCAAGTCTATGTTCAAGCTTACCTCTAAAATGTTACATCATATTCTCCTGTTTCTTTTGATATTTGATACATCATGTTCAGTTGATAATGTGTGCAACTTGAAGTTGACTACCTTATACCAAAACAATCTATATAACTAAAGAAACAATCAATTGTCGTAACAGGGATTCTCCAATTTTGGCAAGTATTCGAACAATGATGTTCAACAGTTGCGTAAAAAAGACTGAAAAGCCAGCTCTCGGATAGGTATTGTGTCCTCTACAATGCTCATCATGATTTGAATAAAGAAGTGAAGAGCAAAATTAACGTATTCCCCATTCTTGTTCAGTGGTCCAGTCCACTGTCCAAGTTCTTCATTTGGTGCCAGAAGACAGCCTGGAGGATTACTTAACCCGAGGTGACTGTGCGATAGTAGTAACATTGAATTCCTATGGTGATGGATGGCTTTGCCTATGCTGGTGTCAATACTCTTCTTATGAAGTAACCCGAACCTCTGGCATCTGGCAAGTAAAAGTCAGCGCCCTTTACTTCTCGGATGTATTTAAAAGTGTTTTCTAATATACAGTGATCAATAAATCTCATGAAAGCCCCATAACTGTGATAAATTATCAGGCTGCACACGAACATTATTGCTTCCATTTTCATCGTACACCTGGGCATTGTTGGCCCCGCCACTGGTAAGAATGGTGCGGGCACCGAAAAATGGAGCAACAATAGAAAACATCAAGCCTTGCTTGTGGAGTGGGATTTAGACTCAGTTCATCACACTGGAGCTTTTGTTGTGGCGGTGTTTTGAGCAATACTAGTCGTGTTGCTTCACAATACGGTATTTTTGCTGTGTCTGCCACGTGCTTAAGACGCACCTGAATATTCATGAGGGAGGCTTGGGTGAGGATGCTGGCCCACCAGCATGTCGTGCTTGTCAGCGTATATTTTGGGATGTACGATTCTGACGCGACGTCTCTACCGACTTATCAGCTGCTGTAGGGGGGAGACCAACTTCCTTCTACCTCCGGACATTGAAGAACAATACATGGCGAGACTCGCAGAGGTAGGCAGTAACGTAGGACATCTTCTGGGCTCTGCCCTAGTGCTGAACACACTAGGCCAACCTTTACTGTTATTATGACTTTTGATGGTCAGTCAAATTGGACAAATGCACAGACTAACTAAAAAAATCGTCTGTGTTGTTATTATTGTTAAGTGCTATTATGTTACATGTATGTACTGTGACGCTTTTTGCTTTGTTAAAAAAACAGCACTGCTGGTGTTAGTTGTACAGTGCAGTGGTACAGTCTAGTCTGTTGTTACTCATCTGGTTACCTCTAATGTGTCCTAGTCAAAACAGGTTAATGTGGAGTTATTTTATAGTAGCTATGGGTATGCAAGAAATCTGAACACTGTAAATTTCAAATATCACTATAGAGATGATCAATGTAGTGTAAATGTTGTGTGGAGTAGATTGTCACTGTGTGCGTGTGGCCTAAATGTGTAGGTCGGTCCTAATTGCTTTGTTACAGTAGGCAGGGTAGAGGGGGTAGGAAAATGATGTTTTGTTTTTAATAATGAATGAAACCTGGCTTTGATCAAACCACAGCTATTGTTATGAGCCATTTGAGATGGTTTGCCATTTTATCTGTCCTACATGTAGATATCTGTCATGTTTTCTCTTTTATGTTCTATTAGCAACACTATCTGTGTTCCTTGTTGTTTCAGATTCAATCAACATGCGGTTGTAATTGATAAGGTTCTCATTGACTATGGATGAGAATTGGATTAGGCAGAAAGAAAAAGACATCCTGTTGACAGTTCATTGATAGAGAGCGCTTCCTGTAGAAGCTATAAGGTTAGGTGCACACTACTGAACATATGATATCATAAAGAAAGTTTTTGTAGTTGATCATCTGAAGATTTCAGTTTCCACGCTCCTAATCATCACATAGTCATCATGTCATGATGTGATATATAACTTGCAGAATTTATTGAGTTAGACACGCATGAAAATCATCAAAGTTTATGGTCCAACCAGGAAAAATTGACTTGTCAGGCCAAACTCGTAATGTGGAGACCTTATAACAGCCAGCAGACTAAAAGATTTCAATCTCATCATCACAGTGACTTTCAAAATACTTTATTTCATTTCCTATCACACCTTCACATCAATGGAACCAGCATGTTTCAATTTATATGGAGAAGGGATGAAAGATCCATAAAACTTCCATCCAAAGATACAAACACAAGCAATAGATCATAGATTACTGGATCAAAAGTTACTAACTTCCTATAGTGTATTAAGCACGTTCATATCTTGCTTGTGATAGAATAGGCAGTTGTTTGACTAGGCTTGGGAAATTATTTTCCAGAAAAATTAGGGTAGGTAGGAAGG
Organism: Branchiostoma floridae; assembly: GCF_000003815.2. NCBI lineage: Eukaryota > Metazoa > Chordata > Leptocardii > Amphioxiformes > Branchiostomatidae > Branchiostoma > Branchiostoma floridae. The sequence continues at coordinate 19,097,919 of NC_049981.1, read as the reverse complement.
GTTTCATTGTATTATAACATTAAGCCCTTCTCAAAGCCATATTCTGTTGAAAAGTTCAAAATGCAGGAAGTTTAAAATTTCTCCATTAGATTTAACTTCCCAGCATCACTAACCTAAAAAAGTTTAGTGTTGGAAGGGTCAATTGGGTAAATGAAAACACATTTTTTTCTTTAGCCCTTATCACAAAACTTAGTCAATACTTTCTTGCATATGGCCACATTATACAACATTGGCATGTCTAATTCTTCATTTCATTCATGTGATGTTACAGGTAGTTTGGATTGTGTCTTTGTTATTACTCAGCCACACATCCGTATGCAAGACTTGAAAACCTGCCATCCAGAGATGCCACTCCAAAGGCCCAAAGCCTCAGCTCCATTTGTATTAATCAGATACCCCCCTATCAGTCTTAATCAACCCAGCTGTTCTCAGATCGGGTTGGTGTTCTGTGGAGTATGAGCGAGATTGATTTCCGCCAGGAGACACATTGTTTGCCAAGTGTGTGGGGATCTGCTATTACACAGCTGGTTGGAATCGACCGTTGTTCAATAATACCTTCGGTTCATGGTCACCACAGGTTTGAATGTGTCCTTCAATGTTTTGAAACCCGAGCCCAAAAAGGACTGATCAATGATTTGTAGGCTCTTAAAATGGCAACATGTTCATTACAGACTATTCAAAACTAGCTCTTTATAAAGCGACCTGTGAAGATTTGATTTTGTCTCATGCCACTGCTTCTTTGAATGTACATGTTTGCGTGGAATGTGAAAGCTCTGAAATCCAACCTGAAATGTATTGATGAACCAGACTCTGTAAACAGTTTCCTGCAAGGTTCTCAAAAAACAAAAAATGCTCTTAAAAAGTGACCTGGAAATGTCAAGACAATTGATGACAAGGCAGTAAGGAGATCAATTTTAAGTTTGGGAAGTTGATAATATTTTGTTACCTTCAATTTCTTCTCCTGCCCACTGATGGATACTAATAGCTTTTGTTCTCCTTCTGAAATACTTGTTAGAGGCTGTCACGTGTTCTTTATAATCTACCCCACCAACCACATTTCTGTAAGGATGTAGAAGGGCCAGGACCTGGCAAGTAACCACAGACCCATTCAGACATAGAACTGATACAAGTGATATTGCAAACGGAGGTTGTATCCAGATGGGACATGCTTTGTGCAGATGAAAATGGATCTTAACAATTTTAAAAAGAGTGCCAATCAATTTGGTGTAATCTCCAGCTTCCTCTATGAGTTGTAACCAGATTAAATGATAAATTTACTTTTTCTTTGAATGTTTTGATGTCAATTGTAGCTTTCTACAAATGCTTTAGTTTTAAAAATGCTGAAGCAGGTTTGCCTTTAGTTGTTGCTGCTGTTGTTGTATTGTGCTGTTGGCAGCTTGGCTGGACAGTCACCTTAGGGAGCTGAACACAAGTTATTGATAGTTTCCCTCCCAATGTGTTCATTCATCCGCCTAATTGGTGGGCAGGTCCATTTAGTAGGAAAGGGACAGTCCTTTTGATGATTATGATACTGTAACAAAGACAGCTATATTTATAATAATCTTATTGATAAAGTATGAAGCCTGTCATATCACAAAACCACATACCAAAATTAGGCAAGGCAATGTTTGACTGAAGAATTAGCTGGCCTTAGAACTCCGTATATTATAGCCTTGAATGAGCACCAAGGTTAAATTGGAAATGGATATCGGCCAATCTGTATAATTAGTATTTGATCTCCATGAAAATATCTTAAAGTTTACTATCAGGTTACTATATTTCTTTCAAAAGTATTACTGTAAAAAGTGTTTGGTTTATCTTTCTCTTAAACACCTTCCAGGTTGGATATGAAATTTATGTGCATTGTCAGATGTATTTGCTCAGTGATGACTATTTGAGCCTTCTCTAGAAGACATATGGTCCAGGCCATAGAGAAATAGTCCTGAGGTGACCATCCATCCAGCCTACTGGGGTTTAACTAGCATTACAGTCATCATGGTGTATTCATCCTGACCTGGGCTTACAGCTGGGGCTCACACAGAATGTTTGTACATGGTAAAATCATCATCATTGGGGGTCTTCAGTGACAAGGTGTATGATGGGGGTATGACCCATATGATTGGCGTACTGCAAATATGTTTAAGTTTGCGGTGATTCAATTTCACAGTAAGGAGAAAATAAAGTGTTTGCAGTGGTTTTGATTTAGCGATAGCGCTATAGTCACATATTTTACAGTAATGGATGGTTGAAGTTTGCCACAAAAACCACCAACATAAAGCCACTGCAAAAAATTTTAAAATGACAGTATACCGTGAAGATGTACCTCATTTCTTGGGTATCCTCTTGGCCTTTGTCTTTAAGCTTCTAATTAAGTTGTCCCTTACCATTCTGCTTTATGTCATTAGTTGACATTAGAACCAAATGATAGAATTGATGCTGCCCCTCTTTGCTATAAAACTAGCCCTTATGCCATAAACTGTAGTTAAAATGCTACATGCCTGCCAAATTCTCCAAAGAGGTTTTTGCTGTTCAATCCATTCTGGTCATCTTTTATTGTTCTTCTCGTGCAGCTGCATGGGTGTCCTTAAAGAACCTCGAGAAAGTGAGTTCTCACTGAATATCTGAATGGAACAATAGTTGTGAAGGAATGTTGGTAAAGTTCATCTGTTAGTAGCCTCACAACTGAGCTGGTTCCAATAAATTGGTAACTGGGAGACCCTGGTTCAATCCTGGGGATAGCATCTTGGTTAGGGCTGCATCTTACTTTTTTGGAAGAGGCGCCTTGAGCAGTGGAAAGGTTATTAATCCTCCCTTTTAAGATAAACATAATTACTGAAACAGCAAGGAGACCTGCTGACCTATGTGCCAGTAGTCACTACAGAGGTCTGAACGATTGAACAATGATAGCTGTGAAGCAGTTGATGTGACATTTAAAGCTGAAAGGCACAACCATTAGCAATCTAAGAGTGCTGAAATGTGGGCTTGATATCTATCAGTATATCCCAAATAAATTAGATGGAAGTTAATGGTTTTTGCCTGAGTGCTGAAAGCCTCGCTGTTGTTAACTTTCTCACTGATCTGATTTACAGTAGAGAAATGTCCAGGCAGATCTCTGTTGGCAGGTGGGTACTTGCCATGGCACAAAACAATCTCCATTTGCCACCAGGGTGATTGTTTTGACCTATGGATTCTACCCACCTGCCACAGATAGATCTGCTTGGAGATCTCGTTGTTTACACATGTTTAGTACAGTCTTCATATTCATGGAAATTTGTATCTGAGCTTTTTTGGGAGCACAATGTAACTGGGCACCAGTAACTGGATTTGTGATTTATCTAAAGACAATTCAGTCTCTACGGTTTGATAAGATTCAGGGATTACTTCTGGACACTTGAAGTGACATCCATCCATGAGTACATGACATGTACCTAGAATTGGACATAATTTTCCAGGATGTCTAACCTTCATATTAAGCGTATCTCCTTGAATACATCTTGAATATTACCGGTTACACAATGCAGGGGACATTCTTTTATAATATATAACAGTTTATTTGCTAAATATACTAACATCGTCAGACCAGATAACAGATAAAGCCTTTATTGTTTCCACAGCCATGTCTGTGCCCTATGTGTTATAAGATATGCTAGACTCTCAGTGGAGCCTCTTGTGTCAGATCAATATTTCTTGCCTGAATCAGATCTTGGTCCAATGCCTTTTAAGCAATATGTTTAGGTCATACTGTATCTTAGACAAGCAGTCAGTTAGAATGTGTTGCATAGTAAGTTGTTTGCTGTTAAATCAAAGGATGAATTGTTAAAATTATGCAAATTTCAACCATACAAGAGAAATATGAAATATGAAAACAGTATAGACAAGCGTTCGCAGAACTCAACCTTCGTGAAATGGGTGAGGGTGTGGTGGTTTGAGGGTGTTTTTTTTATAGACATCTCAGGGGCTAGCCTAACAGTATATGATACGTCCGATTGGCAAAATTGTCCGGAATTCTACAGGATTTTTTCCGAGCCTATGTAGTTGCTTTGGAGTGGAATAATTTGGTTCACAGATTGTCATGGTATTTGGAATGCAAATAGTTTTTGTCATGGACTGTGAGCGAGCGAATGAGTGAGATAGCTCTGGAGATGCCTTACATAATCAAATTTTATCATACAAATTAGGGGCTAATTTGCATAGGTTATGAGGACAGTTTATAAGCCTACTTCATTTCATATTAGCAGATACTCAAACATAAGACACTAACTAACAAAGAGAGAAATACTAGCCTAACTGAGTAGTGTAACGTTACTAGTATGTCCGATTGGGCCACAGCAAGTAAATTTTATGGATGACATCCGCGAGTGCATTAAATTTCGCCTGATTTCAGAAAAAAAAACAAGAATTTTTTCTTCTGCAGGGACCATCAACATGACGATAAAGTACCATAATTAGCAAATATGTTGTGTTGTAGCCTAATGATTGTACTTGTACAAGTGACACTTGCGAGGTACCCAGGACTGTAGTTGTAGAAATAAAATTTATTGGATATATGGAAGCTATGAGTGTGCTTACCAAATTTGTTGATGATGCCAGTCTACGACACTAGTGTCACTTTGACCATACCAGTGCATGTCTTAAAAACAGGAATGAATGCCTTGTTGGCTCTGATGCCATGTTTTGTCCCTTTAATTCTTTTTACAACAGTCATCAGAACTTTATGGTGCCTATTTTTGAAAATGTAGCTGTCTTGTTTTTTTTCACCTATCTTGTTTTTTTCACCCTATCGCACTTTTTTGCAGTCTGCAGAGGATGTCATCCATAAAATTTACTTGCTGTGGCCTTTGTAAAAATTCCCGGAATTTACACCAAGTCTTACGCGCGTGCGCAATTGCATCATCCCTTTGGAGGGTAATAACATGGGAAGGGTTGACGGATCGTCGTGATTTTTGATCTCTAGATAACTTGGGGGATGCCTTCTATAATCAAGTTCTATCAATGCAAACCAGGGGCTAGTTTGCACAATTAATTAATCCGCAGCATTTCATAACAGGACAGTCAAACGTACATGTATTACATTTGTAACTGAAAAAAAGATATTTATAGATATTAAATATGCACATTGCTGCCTAGCTCCGCAATTTAGTACGTTATATACTTCCAATGTGTATAATGGACTATCGAGATAAAACAAATATTGACGACTTGATACATTGCATGGACCTTTCCACAAAGTAATAATAGTTTTTTGTACAACCCCCTTTACGTATAATATACGACTCCTGCGGTAGAGATCATTATTGCCGACTTGTTGCTTGCAACAATGATGATGTAACATTCTTTGTTTCACAATGCAGTCCACTACATTGTGTATCCCATATGTCTAATGTACAGTCCCTATAAACAATCATATCAATGACTACAAGTTACTGTGAAAAACACTTAACCCTGCTCCACTTCGTACATAAACTTTACGTAACTTTGTCCAGCAATGTATTGTACCGGTAGTAACTGTTACGGGTATAGACCCTTTTAAAACGTATGATATACACCCCTGTATACAATATCATCATTACCCTTATTCTTGGTCTACAGATTATCAAATCTTATGGGATACATGTACACCCCATCATGTATAATGTACTATCCCTATAAACCATTTTCTTGTAGTCTTCGATACAAACGTCTGTCGCAACTATGACCTTGGGGGTCACTTCCTGTGGGGTCGGGTAGGTCCATGCACAACTGCATGACGTAACAACCAACATATAACCATTGCCGTCGGCTTGGGCATGAGCATTACGTCAGTACCCAAATATAGAACCATTACGCCATTACACCCAAATATAGCCACACTGGTTTACTGCCGGACCTATTTTCCAACTACAAACATCCCCGGCAAAACCGTCAAAAGCCACTAAACGATAAAACGCCACGTACGTTTCTTCACTGTCTCAAGAGCTACCCACATACCAAATATCAGATCAATCTGTCATGCCGTTCATGAGATTTTCTGTCCACAGACACGTACCCTACAACGGTTTGCACACATACCTATTGCATTCTGCTAATTACCTCCTAATTTGCATAATAATCATACAATTATGTACATCACTACCTAAGCTATCTGCATACCTACAGTCATTCCGATCCATCGACCCCTGCTTCCATAATTCCTTCTCAAAACCTAACACAAGAATGACTTTCACCGCCCCAGCAAAACCCCTAAGTGGCCAAAACTTACACACCTTACTATTCATTTATACAGCTACTTACCACTTAAAAATCATCACCCAAACATGTCCCGAAAAAAAATATCAAAACCGGAAGTTCTGCTGCAGTACAATAACACTCCGCTAGAGCGCCCTGCCGTAACGCAATTCCTACCATTCCTTCGTCATGTCTAACCCTACCCACATACCAAATATCAAAACAATCCATCCATGCCTTCCCCAGTTATCAGGCTGACAAACGTCCCTCTCACAAAAAAACAGCACTCAAAACAAACCCTTCGTTTCACGAAGGGAAAAATGTGATGTATCTGTGGCTCTAGCTACAGGTAACTCAGAAAAAGTTAATAAGACATGTTTTAAAAGATGGCTACAATTTCATCACGAGAAAGCTTAAAGACAGGGATCTGATTGAACAATATTGTCGCAGAGTTTGCATTTGTGAGGACCATTTCAAAAGAATTTGTGATGTTAAACAAAATGCTAAATATTTTCAGTCCCTGTGCCTTTTGAGGATATGCTCACCCGTAATCTGGTTTCACATCTGTTAGTCAAGGTTGAGGCATTCTAGAGTTGACTTGTTAATCAATTTAGTAACAGAGGGGCGTACATTCATCCCCATTTGTTGTCTGGCGCCCTTCCTTTGTGGTTTCTCCAGTATGATACCCTGCTTAGTCCAATAATGAGAGCATTCACTTTGGACGCCATGGGAATTGCCCTCCATCTTTAAATTACCACCACTTGTAATTCCGACTTTCAGGTGATTCCAAACAAAACAGTAGGCAGATATGAAACACGTTTATAAAATTTTGTTCATGAAAGGTCGGAAACCCCACCCTCATTTTTCTCTTTTCGTTTTTGTCAGCAGCCTAGAATAACCCTTACTGTAAAGGAATTGCTGGATTTGGCTTCAAGAAAATATCATTATTGGATGCTATCAACTATATTTTCATAACAGCATGTACCTATTGCTAGAGATGTTGCAGGAATTAATTCCTTTCACAAATAAATCGTTATTCTATCCTACATTGTAAAAGTTTGGGGTTGAATGGGTGATAGATGTTTCAGTACAACTACAAGTTAGTATTAGTAAACGGTAATCTAGGGTTCCTGCAAGCTGTCTTCATTCTGAATGGTATGTTTATGTTTACCTTCACAGGGAACATGTTGTTTTTGCTTCATTTCTACTTCTTCTTCCATTCCTAACAAGAGGTCAATGACCTGGACTCAAGAATGGTCATCATGGTTACT